>NC_135869.1:11453961-11706461 GCF_031162955.1 Sander vitreus | reverse complement strand
GAGCTCTCTGTTTTAGCTACAGAGTGAGACATCTCACTTCTGTACCATCTTTGTTGGGAGTCACACATGCGCAGTAAGTACTGCTAGCTTGTCAGTTGCAGAGCATGAGGGAGTGCCATGCTAGCAGCTAGGCGAGCATTATAACGTGTGTTACAAAGTGACGCACGTTTGTCACGGAAGTAAAGGCTGGACTACAATAGACCTGTTTGGAGCAGTTTGTGAACAGTGTTTTCTCTGGAAGATGGTAAGTCCCTTTGGGGTGGACTTTGGGCTTTTTTCACTTTGTAAACCTATGCGTGCACAAAAAGATATATAACACAATAAAGGAAAGAGGAAAAGCCAAAAAGCACAATATGAGCACTTTAAGGAAAAAGTAGCAGAAAAAGCTAATTATAACAGATATGCTGTAGGATATGCTTTTAGTTTTTTGATACTGCTATTTTATAGTTGACTGAGCATATGTTCATGCTGCTCCACTTTCCTTTTTAATCTGCTACCACCACCAGGGAGGAGTTGATTTGGATCAGGACCCCCACATTGTTCACATTTGACAACAGGAAGCCTTTTAAAGTCCCAAGAGCAACTATTCATAACAAAAAGGTAGATGTGCTTTTAAATGTGTGTGTGAACAAAAGCCTGATGGCAAAGCTGAATGAATCCTTTACCTAAAATATGTTTATAGTGTTTCTTTGTTATTATAACCAAATAAATGGCGGGTTGTTTATCCAGCTGGATTTCCATCCCTATGATTATAACATCAGCTCTGGTTAAACTACTAATCTTCCCCAGCTGACGCTACCTAAACACTCCCTGACAGTTTGGCAGCATCCCAGCTGCACTCTGCACACACACTCCTGCCCTTTACAGCTCCCCTTGGCCAGCCGCTATCTTTGCAACCAAGGTCACGATTCAGTCAACCAATTTTATTGTGATTGACAAAACTGTATTCTTGTGAAGGATTTTTGTTAGTTGTTAAGAATATTTTGAAATCTGATCAAATAGACAACCTAGACAAACTGTATGAGCGTCATGAGAGTTCTTTCTGTTTGCCGTTTAACTGGATAAACCATAATGCATTTGTATGAATGAAAAAAAAGGAAGATCATGTTCACTCCTCTTGCTTCCAAACATGCTGAAAGTTTTGGATGGGTTCCTCTGGAAAAACAAAATCTCACAAAGCACAAAACATTCAAACATTATTGACAGCTGAGAGGCAGAAGCAAAACAAAGAAATACAGTAGTGTTACACTGTCAGGTTATCAGGTTGTTAAACGTTACATGTTGGAAAATGTAATTTTAACTGGCATATGAGGTCTGTTTTTGGTACTTGAGCAACCACCTTCTCCAAGAATAAGCTTTTGGATCATAGCGATGGCTGTCTTGATAGTGAATCTAATCGAAATTGATTTGATCCTGGATGGATGTTTTGTTAGTATCTTTTGCTTGCTTGTTTCTTTCTGTCCTATAAGCACCTACTTTTGTTGTGATGCATAACTGTCAAAACAGGCGTGAAGTAAAGTAATTGTTAATTGTAAACTGTAAATCATCTGGCTGCCAATAAAAAAAAAGAAAATTAATTTGCATGTATTTTGATAATTTCATTGTTGAGGTTTTGAGAATAAAATACAAAAACCTAGCAATTCCCAGCTTCTCAATCAGGATTATTTATCCCTTTTTGTATTTTGTGATAGTAAACTAAATTGAATTGAGTTGTGGGCTTTTGGAGAAAATAAGCAATTCTAAGACGTCACTTAAAAGACATTTCAAAGACCAAACCAATAATCGAGAAAACAATCAGCAGATGAATCGCTAATGGTCTTTGGCAAACTCATTTGTTTATAGTATCTATATTAAAGTCTCTAAGTTATCATGAAAATTATTAAATGATGCGAAAGTGTTACATACTTTTAAACTCAATGAATATGATAAAGTTCTCAAGTTCCCAAAAACTAAGTTGCAAATAATTTCTTCATCACTAATTTCTTTTTTGTGCAACTTTCCAGATTCAGGACCTCAAGGCTGCAGCGTGTCAGATTAACTGAACCTTGAATATACTGAACTGTATATGTGCAAAGCTTGTCACACTGTGTGTTTTCACATTCCTCTCCCAAAGGTGGAGCTGTCTGTGCACTTCTCTGACATCTGAGATTGAAAAGTATCCCGGGCAAGCTTTATAAGCTCTGTCACTAATCCGGTAAACCAATCGCTGTTTAATTGCTGTCAGTACAGAGAGCAAAAACACACTATCATAGTTGCAGACCGTGGACGAGCCCGGCAAGCTCGGCAAGCTCAGCAAGCATGCTGCACGGGCAGGCGGCACCACGAGACGACCATCCCGCCTCCTCCTGTCTCCTGTCCTCCTGCCTGTGTGATGCTCAAACATGATAAGCCTTGGCTAATGTTTCTAGTTATCTAGACACATGCTGCTCTTTTACCTGTGAAGCTAGAATGTAGTCATCGAACGAGTTTCAACCAAGCGTGAGCAAGAGCAGGATGGGATCCAGAATTTCTCAGTGAGGGAGAAAGGGTAGATGTGCTTCAAGCCCCTTTTCAGACTTTTATTTTACTTTTTACGTGGGTTAACCATGTTAAACAAAATACTGATCATAACAGAGTAGTTTTACATACTTTAAAATGTGTCTGGAGTGGGACTTTAAACAAGCCTCATAATTCCCACCATGTTCAGAGCTTCTTGTCAGACTGTGAATCAGTACTTATCAGCTAAATTCTATTTGTACAAGTTTAACAGTTGGTGAGGAGCAGCATGTCATTCCTGTTGGCTCCGACGCCTGACTGCTCATGCCAGACATCAATCAACTGTTGAGTCATCTGAAGATTGTCAGGGAGGCCATTTTGTGGCGCTCCATCACTACATGGAAAATTTTCAGTACACGGATTTGTAGGTTATTTCATTTCTGACTGAGATGAAATCATAAATCACAACCACTGATGTATGATGACTGCAGAATTTGAAGGCATTTTATTGCAACTTTTAGTTGTTAAATACAATCAGCATCTAGGTACTAATGTGTCCCTATCTCTAAAGATACAGGACTTCCTGCAGTTATGCTTCACATTTCTCTGTTGCAATCTCTTATTAAATCGTTTGTGGAGAGGTTTCCAAGGTAACAGCAGCTCCAGCTGGTCCGACATGCATGGGTGTGGCAGCAGTGGGACTAATGAGAAACCTCTACTCTTCAATGATTTACTTCTTACTTTGTCTTTAACGAGAATCAAAGCCAATTAGATTTAAAATGAAGCTGTCCCGATCTACTTCCCAAATAATAAAAGAAAGGATAAAGAAAATATCGGTGAGGGAATGGAAAGCTTTAGAACCGAGACTGCCACAACAGTTCCAGCTAATGATGCTATTAGTGCTTCGGCGCAGCACAATCAATCAGAGAAGTGATTAGCATGAGCATGTACAGGGAGCCGGGCCATTAGTCAGATGTGCTGTGTGTAACCTTCAAACCTCCACTAAACCACTGTGCTCACGCCTGCGCACTCAGAAAGTGTATAGTGATTCAACAAAACACAAATGGCCTTTATATATGTAAAACAGCATCAATTGATGTGTGTTCATGGCAGTTAATCTGGTGCAAGCAAGGTTCACCTTTTCCACCCACAGCTGTATGTAAAATGGATTAATTAGAGTCTCCACTGTCGGGTATGTATATATGCTTTCTGCTGTTAAAATAGTTCAATCAGAGGATGAAACGATAAAACAGCAACACACTGAGCTGACGCTGAGCCAGGCCAGACGAGGGTGCTGAGGTGAAGCTAGTTAGAGATCACAGAGGGCAGTCGGGAAGCTGTTATTAGGGTGATTTATTTCCAACTCAATATGGGGGTATTAGACCTCCAAAATAACACAGTTTGAAACATTATCTGGATTTAATGTAAAGGCTCTAAAGAGAACAGAGTCAGGCAGATGTAGCAGAAGTGTTTGACATTTTGAAATCTCAGGTTAAATGTCAGTGAACACACCTAATTCATTTTGATCCGACGGGAAATTCCACATTTCAGTATATAAAAAGGGATCATGACACATTGATTACTGTATTGATTACATTATTAATACATTTTTAATGATGTAGGAATTATTAGACTCTGAGACTATGAAATGTGCCAAAGTTATTTGACCATTTGAGGAATCCTAAATGAATCCTTCTGCCATTCACATTTCTACTTTTTAGAGTCGAGGTGGATCCACTGAGAGACAAAACATAGACAGACAGAGAGGAGGAGAGAATTTGAAACTGGCATTGTATTTTATTCCCACGTCAACCCTAGCGTACTAACAAAATGTGTCTAAATACAAAAAATGAAGAGTGGCAGGTGGCAAAACCCTTGGCAAAGCAATAATCCTTGACTGAGAAAAAACATTTGAAGGAACAATTGCTAAGGGATGCTTATCTGATGAGAAAACATCAGTGTTGCGCAGTTTCTCACTCATCTGTCATTTTCCATCATTTTGTACCTCGATCAATGTTTAAGTGTCATTAGATTCTATTAGATCATAAAGCTCACTTTTCACAGGGCTTATTAACTGTAATCACTGAATTAGCACGCTTAATGTCTCACCTGACCTCTGGATAATGTTCAATGTCATCAGTGTAACATTTAGATCTTACATTTGGTTGCTCCTTAATGTGAAACATTTCTCAAGTTTGTGCTGAAATGTATTCAAATTATTGACTTCAAATCTTTCAGGACTGAAGCAGCAATGTCACAGCTAAAGAAGAAGAATTAACTCGCAAAAAAACTAATTACTTCTGAAATTACAGCTTTAAGAAAGAGGATTATCATGAACAGAAGTTCTGTGTTTACCAAAATATAGTTTTGTAATTTTTATCTTGATTCACACATTAAAATCAGTAACAATGTCTGCAGTTAATACAAATCCCCGAATTCCTCGCTATTACAGCGTCAGTCCCATGTGCTTGGGGTTTTTAGCGACATATAAATTACACTAAAAGTTACGATCCTTCGCCATTGTCCAATGCTGTGAATTCACCAAACTAGCTCTGATTTTTAGCAAAGAAATCATTTCCTTTCTCAAGCCATACCTTATTAACCAAGAGATGGAATTTATTTTTATCTCTAGGCTGGGCTGCAGTGATAGTTTACATCATTATATCTCCTCACACTTATGGTGAGTGGATGCTTCTGAGGGAGGAAGGAGAGAAGGATGAGAACTGTGGAAGACATTCACTGGGAGGCCTGTGTCCAACTGTTTCCCCAAGGAAGTGTTAACCCTTTTGTGGATCCGCTTTTAGTGGGGTGCAGGAAGAAGATTGCCGTGGCATGGCACTGTAAGCGCTCCCATGAATTAAAGATGAGCTTAAGTTATTCTTCTGGCTTGGACTGACTGAAACAGATTTTCCAATTTGCATTTTATTTGAAAGACCATTACCATCACGTCCTTTTATTTGCAGGATCACGTGACACATTTGTGCATGTTTCAGGGCTACTCTGGACCTGACAGAGCATCATTTAAGTGCCAACAATTAACTTAACCTCTCTCTAAAACAGGTTTATTATTTTGTCTTACAAAGTGCAGGATGATTAGGGTCTGGCGTCTGCTGCTGCTGGCCACCGGGTTCCTTTAAACTAACGTAAAAGTCAAACAATTGCGTCTTTCCTGGGAACAGCAGAGTCAATAACACAGTCGGTAGATGCGTATGTCGAGGTAGCTTAGTCTCTCGGTCCACTCAACTGAATTCAAGCCAAGTAGTAACATACACGGCAAGACACGTCAAAAGTGGTCAGTTACCAGAAAAACTACTGGACCGGCCAAATGACTGATTGTGTGTGTGTGTGTGTGTGTGTGTGTGTGTGTGTATGAGTATTGCCTGACTTTCTTCACGGTACAGGCTTTTAGTGTTTTTTTTTAAACTAAAATGAATTCCAGCCAAAAACGTTGAACAGTTGCCTGTTTCAGCCAGGAAATGAATGATGGAGCACATTTTTTAGTGATATATTCATTCATTTTGAGTACTGAGTATTTTGTGTTTTTTTTTACTAACTTCTTGTTATTAAGTTTTGGCTATTGTTTATGGTTAAAGCAGGACCTCTGTCTTGTGTTCAGTGTCTTTTTGTCTACATTATGTTGAGTGTGTACGAGCAACTTACTGTATTTACATTTAAGTCGTACATCCTTTGTGTTTGCTAACTTTTTTATTTATGTGTGGCGAGATACCTTTTGCCAGGATATCTCCTGGCTAGCACCCTATTAAATAAAAAAATAAAAAAAAAAATACCCTATTTACCCAAATATAAGATTTTTTTTTTTTATGAATATACTGTATCTGAAAAAGTGAGGTTGTCCTATATTTGAGGTCTAGACTTTTAAACACCAAAATACATCCACAACAACAGGTGGCGTGGCATCAAATAGCACTAACCTGAATGTGCCCCTCATGACCGGAGCGTCAATCAAAACTGACGCAGAGACACGGTGAGCGTCCCGAACAAAGCTGCTCAAAAGTAGGGCAAGTTAGCTAACAAATGAGAATACGTTTTGGTGTTAACGCATGGAGATGGCGAGCCCAAAAAGACTTTCTTAAAAGCGCCAACAGTCAAAGAAAAGCAGGGGGACTGCCCATCACTCGAGCCGTCATTCGAGTGAAAGCCTTGGAAATCACTGAACATAGAGTTTAAAGCCAGCCTGGGCTGGTGCAGACGTTAAGTCTAGATAATTCTGCTAGCAATAATTATCCCATTGATCTAGGGATTAAGACTCTTCTTAGAGGTGACCTATTATGCGTTTCCATTTTTTCTGTCATATCTATAATGTTACAATGTCAGATTTTCATGTTAAACGTGGCAAACGCTTCAAATAATGAGGTAAACGTATTTCAGAGAAATCCCTGTGAGCAAGAACCTCAGATTTCACAATGTTCTCAACGCTCCCCTTTTAATGTTTTTTTTCTACTCTCGGCTCTGTGTCACGTCACACTGGGCTGGGTTTTTATGATTGGTCATCTGCATTTTTTTGGACTAATGCCACATTCTAGCGCCAGAGAAAACTGTAATCTTGGCTGCAAATGATGTTCATTTTCCTCAAATTCTGGTCACATTACTGCTGGAACATATCCGGTTGTGTAGGATTTTTCACGGTACAAAGTCCTGCCACATGCTCCGTTGCAGTCAGTCTCCCACTGCAACAACAACGGAGATTCCAAGAGACTCGGAGACTTGGATATGCTGTGTGCATTTTTGAAAGAGTTGCAGAGTTTAAACACTTGTCATTATCTCCTCAAAGCGTAAAACAGGCAGCTGAGCTCGAAATCTCTGGTAAACACTCAAGTATCCCATTTTGCAATCGACAGACAAAGAGTAGGTACTGTGAGAGATATAATGATATAATATACATTATATAAAAATATAACGTATATTGTGTTTTTAAGTGATCCCCTTTTCCTATATTTGCCCCGCCAGCCTTTTTCTCTATTATCCCTCATGTGTTGCTTGGTCTCGTACACATACAGAAGTTTAAATTGTAAAGGTCAGACATGTTGGCACAGGGCAAAGCAGTAATGCAATTTGTTGAAGGTTACACCACTGCATGGCCTTTATAAGCTCAAAATAGAAACAGTAAATTGTTCGCTGTGAAAGAGAAAATGTGAACTGTCTGATGTTTACCTTTGTTGACCTTTTATTTGCAGTATATCACTACAATATGGCTGGAGCTTGGCCCTCATTCACAAATAAATACATTGCTCATACTCATCCATCGTCACTAAACTAAAAAAGTAGCCTAGCTTAGAACGTAAAAAACATGATGCACATATTTAAGTTTACGTTTCACCACCCAATTGGTTCAGCCCAGCAACATTTAAAGAGACTCTCTTTAAAATGGCACTGGTTCAGCAATATGGAACGTACAGCCCGGTTTTGCAAAATTGTTACAGGCGATCCTAATTTGGTATTAAATGTCCGATTATTGACTTTTCCCCATCAAAACATAATCTTTCAAATAAGAATCTTGATGCATGTAAGACAAAAAAAGCCATATCCATACATTTCATCAAGTCATTTTCCCAATTTTTTTTTAGCCCACGAATGGCTTATGGGAAATGGTATTTGTTAAAGGCCCCTCAAAAACAGAAATATTAATATAAAACAAAATATCATTCAAAAAACGACAGTCATAAAATGAGCCACGTGACATACTGTTTAGAAAGGCTCTATTCCAATGCTGGATTTTTTGTTAGTTGCTTAGTTACAATTTTGAATGAGTTCCTGGTTTTACTGATCTACGTTTTCAGGCAACAAAAATGAGGGATTTTCAAAAACTGTGAAGAACACTATTAAAGTCACTCCATTCATCTGGAAAACTGTATTTTAACTCCCTCAATTCAATGAATGTGATGTAGTTGGGAATATGTGTTGCTTCTAGGAGGGCTAGTAGCTTGATTTCTGAACAAATACAGTGGTGATGATGTTGTCTTTGCAGCAGAATACAGATGGAAAGTTTAAAGTATGGCTGATGTGCTTTGTTTTATAAATATCTGTTGGATTTGTATGCATGCAGGAAATAACATAAATTGTTTCTGGACTTGCACTAATGTTGACAAACTGTTAGTGGATACTATTCAGACAGGCAAGCTGTTACTGAGCTGAACCAGATGCATTAGGGTGGGGGGGCCCAGTGTCACGTCTTATCATGCAGCCGAGAATCCTAAGTGAATCTAACAGACCACATTTCAGCACACATGGTTGGATGTTAGACATTCAAGTATGAAAACGGCCAAAAAGTATTTTATATTGTGTGCAACTTTAGCTTCACTGTATGATTTAGCTATTTTCTGCTGGTGTGCAATTACAGACCAAAAAATAATTATGAGCCCAAAGAAAACACCCGGATGATATACTGCATGTGAAAGCACACACGGTGTAAATGAACAAAGGCTTTAGGCTAATCAGTCTTACTCATGCGCTCTCTGCCACCGTGCTGGGGCCTTGCAGAGCTCATGTGTGGGTGTATTTGTTCGCACCCTCAGGGATCCTCACCAAACTCATCAACACACCGAGCACAAAAACATCCCCTGAAATCTCCAGTGATGGTGATCAAAGCAAAGCAGGCAGACAAAATACTACTTTATTGTTTCTCTACTTCATAAATTCTTCCTTCTGGTCTCCTCTGTTCTCTCTTTTGAATCACAGTGACCCTCACATTGGCTGCACTACCACTCCGGTAAATTGTAAATTATGGACCAACAAAACAGAAGTACACCAAGTGCAAACTAAACAAGGTGCTCGTAAATAAAGCTTGTCATACATAGAAAAACTGCAAACAATCCTCTATAAGCTTTCTGCTATTTACTGAAACTTACAAATATTACACCAATGCATTTTATAGACTCTTCTACTGAAAATACACACATCAAATTCATTCAGACCAAGACAAGCATTTGACAAACGGTTACTGCTCTAATGAATGTTAATCTCACACTCTAGGAGCAGTTAATGTGCACAGATTAATGATTAGGATCAAATTCTGGGTAATTTTTTGTCCTCGGGACAAAATGCAAGTGAATTTATGCATCATATATATTGTAGTCCAACAAGCTGTGTTTAGACTTATTGATTTAGCCATTCACCAATAATAACTTGCAATTTAAGAAGGCATTCACAGCAGCAAAAGCTTTTCTCACTTATAACATACAGTACAGCAGTGATGCTGACATGTACGTTTCAATACATATACTGTTCAGGAAAGATGGAGGCTAACAATTGCATTGCTAAGAACACAATATTATTTAAACATAAAAAACATGCCTGCTTTTTTATGTCTCTCCTTGTTTTTATTTTATTTGCTTGACTTTTTTTCTGTGCAAGCTGCAAAGTCTCATGTTGCAGTATGCTCCAAGATCGAAATAAGATTTATTTATATAAAATGCCAATGTATCTTTGCAACACTACATTCCTAAATATTGTCTTCCACTTGTATTTAATTTAAACCATTATTTTGCAAATGCAGAGAGATCGGGGGGAACATTGGTGTACTAACAAAGTGAGCTCAGACAGAAAGCAAAAACATATGTTTTTTATTATTATTTTTTTTTTTTTTTTACATTCACCTATCTTGACCTGCTCTAATTTTATTTGTAAATTTCCCAAGAGATGATCTCTGTCCTCAAAAACTTTCAGGCTGACTTTTCTAATATCTACATTTTAAATCAGCTGGCATACAGTCTGGTATGCAACTGCATGCCAACTAACACAGATATGTGTTAAAAAGCATCTCAGTACAGTACTTTGCCAAGTCTGACAAAATGGAAATGTTGAGCACTTTAATTGACTAAATTTGAATGGAGTGCTAGGAGAAATGCTTTCAGTCATTCAATAACCACCTGCAGAGCCATACGAGATTTAAAAATTCTGCATTTTCTTTTGTTCACACTCCATCCTCATATTTTTAATGGTCTCTAAATGCTACACACTCAAACGCACACCAATTTCACGATCTGACTCCCATGACCTTTTCTAATGGCCACAATGTATTAAAAATAGAAAAAATTGTAAGTCCCATATGACTGCAGAAGTTCCTTCCTGTGAGGGAGTAATCTTCTCTTTCATCTTCTGAAAGCTGTTTTCTTTAATGTTGTCGTCACTGTCTGACCCAGCCCCTCTCTTCCCTCGGAGGAAACACATCCATCTTAGATCACATGCTTTCCCTTTCAGATCTGATGTCACCTTTTATCTCCTGAGATGACACATACTGAGATGTACTCTTGGCAGAGAGCACCTGCTAATGTGGGCCAGCCAGTGGCTAAAAGGGAATCCTAATTAGCGGGCCTGTAAGCCACGGAGACACACACTGGTTCTCATTAACTTGGCTATTGTTAACATCCACTTCTCATTAGCGACCTTCCTTTTCATTGAATAGGCTTGGAGGAAGATACAGTGTATGAGGCGGCGACACTACATGCATACAGCCTTTGATATTTTTTCATAACAAATGTTGATTCAAGTGCAATGTTAGACTTACAGTACATCTAGACTTCACAACACAGCCTCATTTGATTTAAGTCTCCACACAGGGATCTATTACAAACACTGAACAGTGGAGAGCAATGACAGCCCAGGGATCTGTAACAGAGGCTGGACAATAAAAGGACAGTACACTGTGTAATTTGAATGCTAACAACAAAATCCAATGCTCCTGTTGCCCTGATGGTTGTGTTGATGTTTCTGTTTTAAATGGTAATCTGAGCTCATTTCCTGATTTCCAAAGGATGCATTCATTCTGGTGAAATTGACACCTGCTGGTTGAAAGCAACACATGGTGTTGAACTGATAAAAGCAGAATTTGCACTCATATAGGTGTTGATGTCAGAGGTTCCCTGCAGACTTATGTTTCCATTCTGTCTCACTAAAATGCATTGTTTGAAACCCCCAGAGTCTGTGCATTTTCTTCCTCATACAACATCTACAAAGCTGATTTTTGAAGTAATTTGAATCCTGCATTGTTTATATTTATGTTTACTAGCTTGAAGTCTTCTTCTTTCTTGAATTTGTTGGTGCATTGCTGTTTCTTGGCGCATTACTGCCACCTGTATATGGGTGGAATGGTGTGAAACAATTGGCAGGAATGTTTATCACGCCACCCGCATGAACCTGTACATGTATTTGCATCTTTGTGTGTCGACTAACAAAATCGGGGCACGCGCATTAAAGAAATGCTTGATATCGCTACAAGAGCTTTGCAGGTTACCTTTAAGAAAATCAGATAGTAAAATATCAACCGATATTCTTCTGCTTCTTTTCATACATGAACATGTAAACACGTATTATTATTGTTTACGCTTTTGATAAATTAAATTTCATTATTAATGGTGGAATTGTCTGATTCATTGGTCAAGCTCTAGTGTGGAGAAGGGGAAGACAGAGGGAATAGTCCCACATAAGTTTTGCTTTATGCTTTTACAGAGTTATAAAAGAAAAGTTGAGTTTTCATGGACCACAATTTAAGAAACACTTAAACAAACATGGTTATGTTTCTTACAAAAAATACACTGTGGGTGTTCCTGAGGCGTAACTAACATGTTGAGTCCAATTTCTAACATTTGCAAAGCCTATTGTTAAGTTGAAACTTGGCTTGCTTGCATCGCTTGAGGTCTTCGGCTTACTCTCTTTTATTGGTACATTGTTGCATTTTATAACGTATCAACAATACAAAATGTTGGGGGATATTATGTAGCTTTTGACCATTATTTACTGCTTTTTTATCATACAACTGTTCTCTTCCATTTCATTTAACACACTTTGGCAGTTTTTCAGTTATTGAATTTGCCAAAAAACATTATTTTTGATATATGGAACTAACAACAGCATTCACAATAAATTAGCAAGTGACAAAACAAGACAAGAGACTGGGAAAGGACAAGGAATATTTTTTTCCCCAATCAAAGCTATTGTATTACTGTATATTGTAACCATAGCGACATTACCAATGCATTATGGTATGCGGGTTAGTTAATAGTTAAACTCACTTGTTGTTACACTCACTGTGTTATCCAAAAGAAGACTTAGGACCCATGTATGGAAGGAGATGGGGAATAAAATATTCATCGTGCTTCTCTATAATTTAACTCATTGTTCCAGAGTGCAAATTACAGGATGTAGTCTGTAATAGACTTGGACTAGCCAAAAGAGAATACCAGTAGTACCTACTGGTGGCTGGCATTACAGCCCATTTGATAAGCTTTTGCTCTCTTGATGGCTTTCATTTTTTTACCTTCATCATATTCGTTCCCAAATAGGCTTATATGTTGGTGTTAACATGTTTCTGATCAGCACAGGTAAGTGCAATTAAAATCACCGCATCTCCCCTAGATAAATGCATCCAGTCCAAATGGGTCTTTAAAAAAGTTTTATTATCAGCTGTTCAGTTTTTGGCCATGATATTAGGTGTCAATAATGCACTCTTAACTTGTTGAGTGAAAATGGTTAAAAATCAATTTTGACAAAGAACAAAGCATTAAATGTAGCTATTCTTGGCAGTGTCTGTAATACTGTATTTCACAGTGACCAATCAGTCTATTTGCTCTGTCTATCAAACCTGCATACTTCTCATGTCCACTCTTTGCCATTGTGATATACTGCCCAGGGATTCATTCGCAAAGCTAAATGAAACTTGTGCTCAGTTTAGCATTATCTAATCATTTGAATTTATATTGCACCTCAGATAAGTGCTACTCATTTACTCTGGGAAAGTGTCAAGTAAAATTAGTCACCACTGGAATTCATTAATGTTCATTTGACTTTGCATATTAAAGGGACAGGTATTGGTTGTTCAACTCTAATTATAAGCTGTTATTGCGGTCCTATTATGCAAAATGCCACATGGAAGTTCACAAATAGTAGTCGTCAAAGCTAATCATTGCTCTACTCATGGCTCTTCACAGAGCATACTAATCCCACTAGTCCTGGGAGAATTGGTGTGTCTGTACTAAATATTACAGCTTCACTGGTAATAGAGAACCAGTTAAAGGAAAGAGCACAAAAAGAATATCCCATTACGGCTCCAAGGTAATGACTCAATTAAAACTAAGAAAAAGTAAAGCCGCAGTGAGAAAGGATGTGTCCAGAAGCAACAGAGCCAACCTGGATTGACTTTCAGTTCTGACCTGGCAAATTCCTCTTGAAAGGTTTTGGTGGAAGACCAGGAGCATCCTAAGAGTTTAAAGTGGAAACTGATGTAAGGTGAAGAAATACAGATGCCTGTTAAGTGCCCTGCAAAACATGTTCTATCATCGAACTTCCCCTGAGAGAAAACAAGGTCCTCAGAAGCAACACCCTTGGTAGAAAAGTGTTAATGGTGCAGAATTTATGTTGCAAAAGGGGAATATAGCACACTCTCTTTGTATCCAACTCTACTGACACACACACCCCTGCTGACAGAGCTTATGTACTCATACCTTTCATGCATTTCAAGTCAATACTGTGCGATTATTAGTGGGAGAGAATGGTTTAATCATCAAAGTAGGTGGCCTCGTTTTCTGAGGGTGCACTGCATATAATGCTGAATTACTTCTTACAAGCAGCAGTCCAGCTGCTTTGATCACATCGTAACATGCAGAAGAACTGAGACTCTGAATTTTAATCATCTTTTTTTATGAAAAAGGAAGAAATTTGATAGGGTGTGCCAATCACCCCCAAGGGGGAACTCAGTTGATTGAGAGAATGTAATCTGTGGTTACATTTACTAGTGTGAAGTATTGCGTTGTGGGTGGCGACTTCACAAAGGGAAGGGAGAATAGCAAAATGATCAAAAGAGAAAGAAGGTTGCAGGTTTGTGTGTACAGTATGTGGATATGAAAACAGCAGACATTTTTCCGTGTGTTTCTCAAAACTCTGCAAGGTCTCTAAAAACAGATTTACACTTCTATATGCCCAACATGGGACTGAAGACTCTGAAGAACAAGATTAAAAAGGCTGATTATTTATTTAAAAGCACTAATGCCAGGGAGGAGGGGTTTAGCATGAAACTGGAAATGTGTTAAGAACTGAAAGAGCACAATTTAAAGATGCGTCACACAGACTGATTGACAGAAGCTAAAGTCAAAGAGCATAAGTGTAACTTTCATGTAAAAACTCCTGACTAAAATTCTGAACCTTTTTAATGTGAGTTACATTTCAAAGCAGGCAACACATAATTTTCCCTAATTGAGGAGTTATTTTCACACTCTCTTTATAAACGCTAAAAATGGCATTGAGATCTTTTTATTTAAGTAAAAGTGGAAATACTATTGTTTAAAACATACTAAATTACAAGTAAAGGTGCTGACATAAGCAAAAGTACAGATGTATTATTAGTAAAATGTACTTAAAGTATCAATTCAAATATGCAAAATGGCCCCATTTACACATTCAAACTGATACTGTCTGAATATTATAATATTCTTCTGTTATTATTGGTGCTTTAACATGTAAGCAGCATTTAAATGTTGCAGCTGGTCAGGATTTTAATTACACAATTTACTGTTGGGTAGTTTTAAATGAGGTAATTAAGTTTGATCTATGTTTCATATTTTAGAACCTGACCACATATTTTATATGTGACATCTTAATCTGCAAAGTAAATAGTAGCATAATAGTCTGTAGTAATAGACTATATATAGTATATATTTAGTCTTTTAAATGTAGTGGAGTAAAAAGTACCAGGGTAGAAGTCACTGCCAGATATGAAGAGAAAACGTCAGTGATAATTTCCATGTTTTGATGTTGGTATTATATAAAAGCTTTGTGTGTGACAGAAACATCACTGAGCAGAACCAGAAGTGGACATTGCTGGGAACTTCACATGTTGCCGTCACACTGCTTACATTGTGCAGCCAGTGTAGACTTTACTTCAGCATCACCGCAAGACTGAACCATATGCTCATGCAGTCTGTTACAGTCGGCCTGCAGTAAACGGTATACTGGAAAAATATGCTCCCCTGCAAATGTTAACTCATGAATGTAATATTAAAATCTGTCAATTCTACAAGGAGGCACTGCTGTTGTTCACAGTCTATTACAATTCAGTTTTGTGTCCAAAAAGGTACACTTTGTTTGCTTGGATTATAAAATGGAATGCCTAAAAAAAAAAAAAAAAGTATGTGAATAGCTCCAATGGAAAGATTTAAATGGGAATCATTATTTCGATCTGGGGCTTAGGCTTGTCTTTAAAGCTCCCATTTAAAGTCAGGACATTCTGAGGTACTTGGTATTTATGTGTCAATCACAAGACAAATAGAAAAAACAATGAATGACAGAAGACAGAGAGGGAGAATTGAGAAGATGAAAACAGGCTTGCTTTTGAAACTTCAGTTATAGTTTAATATTTATACCCTATGTTTTATATCGTGCTGATTGTCTGGAATGTCAAGGTTTGCAGCTTCCCAAAACATTTACTGTCCAAAAACACTGCAAGACCAACCTCCAAAAGCACCCAAAGGTCAGTTTTTTAATATGACACTTTGAAAAGGGACATATCTACATAAATATGTCTGTGTATTGCTGTGGGTGCTTTTTGGATTCATTTTGGCTCCTCATATGAACTGCAGTCGTAAATTCCCAAACGTCACCTGCAGCTCTTCAGAACGGAGGAAAACACTGATTACATAGGTCTTACAATATTTGATAACATCACAGTTAAAAATAGAGTAATTTAAACTGGCAGACATCGTTTCAGAGAATCAACATTGGAAGCCGCCTGAGAGTATGTAGCTGCCTGCCCAAACCTTTTTGTGTTTACTTTGCCTTGTGAGCTTCTCAAACATATTTCACCTCTTTGCGTCAGACACCTCCCGTCCTTTACGTAGACCATTGTTTCACAGACACACTGTGTAATACACACACAATTCTAAGGTTGTAATGGTTTATTTTGAGCAAAGTGTCATCTCATACAAACAATGCAAATGCTTGAATAGCACTTGAATGGGTGCCTCTGACAGAAATGAAAGATGGGAGTCTCACGGAGAATAACTGGAAACTAAAAGCCAGCCGGCTGACAGCCACAGGGCCTCCTGCCGGGACGGGCAAACTGCTTACTGAGACTTTAGTCTAGATCAACCATTCAAGGGGGGAAAGGCAGAAAGATGAGGTCAACTTTTCAAAAAATGAATGATCCTGTGTTTCTCTGGAGATACAGTAGTGTAGTGATGAAGAAGATGGACCACTTCCTCAGTATCAAGGATTCATGTGGGGACCTCTGCAAGAGGTCGTCCAATAATAGGGGTTGGAATATATTTAATAGACAGGGAAAAAGAAAAATTATGTTCTCTTTTCTTTTTTTCATGTGAAATTCATGTGAAATACTGGATAGTTTCACCTCTGTTTTTTTATGAAAAGCCCAAAATCCTAAAAGAATTGTCAGTGTAACCACTTTTTAGTTTTTATCGTATTCTTCTGTGCTATAGAGCTCCATTGTTGTTATTAAAAACTAATTACTAAAAACTATTTAAAAAACATCAATGGAAATATTGACTAGGGCACCAGTGTGTGTCTATAAGTCTCCCACTGAAAATAGTCACCAACAAATGCACTTTATCCCTGTTTGCGTAATATTTGCTAAAACGTGACAGTGCCCAGCTGTTCTTGGAAAGTACTGAGTCTTGGGGCTGAGTGTCAATGACAGGCCAGGGAAGTCAGAAAGTATTGATAGGCGGACTAAGGCACCATTCAGACTAGATCAAGCAGTCTGGCAATTTTCCGCAGGTTTGTGGGGCAGTGTGAGTCACTTAAATGGCCCATTTGTGTAATGTCCTGTGGTGTTCTTTAACCCTCAAAGTAGATAGATAGATAGATAGATAGAGATACTTTATTTATCCAGAAGGAAATTAAGGATGCAGATGTAGACTCTATATTTCACAATTATTGTTTTACGTCGGATCGTTTTATGATCTCAACTTTCCAACTGCACTTGAAGGAGGGAGAGTGTGTGTGTGTGTGTGTGTGTGTGTGTGTGTGTGTGTGTGTGTGTGTGTCAGCTCTTACACAAAGTCCTGGGAAGTTTGGTGTTGGGTGTTTAGTTTTTTGACCCTGATAGTTTTTTTAGTGGCTTTCTTGTGGCAGCGGTAGAGGCAGTGAGGTTTACTGTACGGGACACTCACACTGCCTCAAAATGGACTGACATGGGAAGTCTTGGGTTTTTATGTCGAACTGCCTGAGGACTGCTGCTGGCTTGTGAACACGGCCTAACACATTGTTGGTTTTGGTCTTTTCACAGGATTTGTTGATAATAAGAAAAATAGAAAATATCACTAGCCTGATCCTTCAAGGTGTCGCTAGCCGAAAAGGTTGGGAACCATTGTCTTACACTATGCATTGTAAGGCCTTTAAGGAAAATCAAAGAGCATAAAGAAAGCAAGAAGGGGAAGAGGATACATACAGCCATGATTTAGTCTCTACGGTCTTAATTCTCTCTGGATTGTAATCCACTCTAGTATATTAACGAAGAAAGCAGCAGCTACCAGGGGAACAGTTCGTCCCACTGCCTGTCTCACCACTAACACATTAACCTATGAAGTCTGATTATGCGCATGAGCACCAACACCCACAACGTTCCTTCTTATCCCTTGACTGAGATTTTTTCTCCATTAGCGGTCTTGGAGTTTAGGACTATCAAGTGAAGCGAGGTGAGAATCATGTCACGCTCATGGCTTGAGGCCTGGCCGTGTGGTGGGAGGCAAGCTGGAAGGCTACGCTATGTTGCACTTGAAGACAAATAACACTTCTGCTCCCACATGGCCAGCTCTGCATGTGCATGGCTAGGCTCAAATAACTGCAACAGATGGCGAGGTCAGCACAGACTGACACACTTCTCCTTATTAGACTTCCGCTTGCTATTGAAGCTTTAGTGTGACCTACCGCTCATATCTGATCGCCTTACAGATTGCATACAAAGCACTCATTTGCTGCATTTATAAAATCCATTTATATGTCATTTTGAAAAAGTATGCCAGACAGTGCTCTTTAGAAAAGATATGGAAGGGAACAACACAAACTACAAGTGTAACATATAATTCAGTCGTGACTTTGATGTATCTCATCTTGATTCCATCAGCATTAACCTTTTTTCAGGTCATTCCCCTGCATTAAGTTATTTTACTGTTCCATGCCCATGATGCAAAGCTTGCTTCTTCTTTTTTTCCTGGAACTGGAGCTTCAGCAACCTCCTCTGCTGAACCTATAATATTATGAGTCTGATGTAAGGCATTACTAAAAAATAATGGCTTGTTGTTTGTGTGGTAGCAATTTTCGAAACGTCAATGAAACAACTGAATGGGGAAAAACACTTCCGGAACCAGAGCCGTTAAAAAAGTGGGCGGTCACTGTTGAGCTCTATTACAGCCAAAAATAAGCCGCTTGTTGCATCAGGCATTGTCTTCACCTGAGAGATTTAAGGCCTGGAGGGAATATCATAGATGTTGAAAATGCGTAATGGTGAGAATGAAGGAGCAAAACAGCTAATTACTGTAAAAACTGTTGGGACTGCCAGTCAGAGAGCACTTTTCTGCTCAGTTGGATCCATTTTCAAGTGAAGGGCTTAGAGCGCTCAGCAATAAAAAAGACCACACACGCTACACCTGGGGACAACAATGGAGCAACACACACACGTACATTTAAAATGTTTCTAGTTAAATCACCGCCATTACGCTGCTACAGCTATGGTGATGATTTCCAAACCCGGCATAGCTTTGAGCAAGTGACAAACTGCAAATGTTAACTTGACATTGACAGGAAGGCATAATCACCTGGCTTTGACTTCTTGGCTACACAGTTACGCCTTTACATTTATTGTCCAGTCTGTTGATACCCACATCAAAACTACACACATTAAAACCACAAGAAAAAGCAAGTCATTCCATGGTAAGCAGAAGCTGTCAATGCAGGGTATAATATGGCATAAATCAAAGTAACAGTGAACAAGACACTGCCAAATGTCTACTTTCTGCTCTATATAATTTAATGGCTTTATGTTTAAGTGATTCAAGCCATGGCCACTTCAATTTAGTTTCATAACTATTCAACATTCCCAATGAGGTCTTTCCCTACTCGAAAAAAAAAGGTTGTTCCCACACAGTAACTGAAGTACTATGAATTTCAAATGCTCCTGAGATACAAAGAAAAACTGGGTAGGGAATGAGCAGCTGCTGTAAATGAACAATGCAATAGAAAGAAAGAGAAGGTAAAAAAATCTAAAAAGGAACTGTCACAGCACTAAAAGAAACAGTTTGAGATTTTAGTAAATGTGTTAAAGTGCCCATATTAGGAAAAAATCACTTTTTCCTTGCACTTCGGTCAGTACAAGGCAGGATTAGCCGGGAGACTTCTTCTAAACGAGGGCACACTTCCAACTTTGCGTGGAATACCTGCAGACGAGGGACATGTAAGTAGTTCTATACAATTTATTTTGTAGATTAGGGTGAACTCGTCTGTGTTGTAGCAGTGTTTTGCCATTGAGAACGAGGTGGCTAACTGCTAGCAGCGTTAGCTTCTAGCTAGTAGCCCAGTACCTAACTACTGCACATGTGCGACTTCCAACAAAGATGGGATATAAGTCTTATGCCTCACTCTGTAGCTAAAACAGAGAGCTCAAAACTCAGGGTGAAGAGAGGAGCTGCAGCAATGTGCAGTACAACAAAAATATGGTGTTTTTTGAAAATTAAACCACGTAAACCTATTCTGGTACAACCTCGAAATACAATTATGAACCTGAAAATGAGCATAATATGGGTGCTTTAATTTGCTATCTGACGGAGAGTTATAAGAGCAGATTAATATCACCTTTACGTCTGTTAAATATGAAGCTACAACAATAGCAGGTTAGTTTAGCTTAGCATACAGTAAAGACTAGAACGGCTAACCTGGTTCTGTCAAAAGGTAGCAAAGTCAGTACCTCGAAAAATCACTGATTACCACATTTAATCTGTACAAAAAAGTGGAAATACGTCAATTTGCTAGTCTCCCCTGCTTCCAGTCTTTGTGCTAAGCTAAGCTAACTGGCCGAAGCCGTGTATTTAACATTAGGATATGAGAGAGTTATTGATCTTCTCATCTACTGTATCTCTCTGCTAGAAAGCAAATAAGTATATTTCCCAAAATGTCAAACTATTCCTTTAAGACAATGTTTGACTTCTGATCTCTGGAAGGTGCAGTATAAAGCAGTGCTTCAGACACTTGTATCATTGCCAATGACTGTAAAATACTTTTAAATACATGCAAGAAGAGGATAATTAACCCAGTGAGAGAAACTGTAATTATACAATAAAAGGGAAAATGGCAAAATCATGTATTAGGGACCGGTTTGTAATTATGGAATGGACCACCGGAGGAAAATAGGGGAGGGTCATGTTTTTCTATTCTTTGTTGATGGGAGGGTCATCCAATTTCAAAAATTTCAAAGTGGCTTGTTTGGTGCATATTTATCCATGTAGCTCTCTCAGTCCTGGCCCCTATCGCTAGCAGATGGGTCCCTCCCAGTTTAGTCAGCCAGACAATTTGAGCTGTAGCTTTAGAGACCGTGGGATTTCCCAAACTGAATCAATCCCGCTCGCACATATAAACACAAAACTGCTTTGCTAGCGCCATCGTGTTGTAACTAAGACATCTGCTGAAAAAATAATTTTATTGATTAGCATGACTGCTGTACTGTTTAGTTCAAAAACATCCATAACACCGTAGGAAAACATACCAGACTAAGCTTTTATTTTGAAAATCCGAAGCTCGCGGACTGCACCAGCCGGGAGGGCATGAAACAGGAGGTCTCCAGGCTGCAGCCATACCCGACTAAAATATCCTTTCGGTCCCGGTGATTATTTGTGAAATTGTGCAAACGACAGCCTTTTCAAGGCATTTGAGAAGGAAGGAGTGGTAGCATGCAAGCTCCCAAATTGACGCTCATCTGAGAAATGGAGTTTTGGATAATGTTCAGCTTCGGCAAGCTTACCTATGCTAAAATATACAATGACTGAGGAAGCCTAGTGATGAGTCCATAGCAACCAGTGTTGAATTTGTTATTTCCCAGTGTTCTTTGCTGAATGGTCTCAATGTTTTATTATATTACTACTAGTTTACTAGAGGAGTAACTTAGTATTTGTAACTTAGTATTTGAAGTAATGCAGTAATGCAGGAAGTGTGCATTTAGTTTCCATGCTTGTGTTTCCACAACAATGTTAGAGAGTAAATCTACTGAAATGGCCACCATAACAGTGGAGTGTGATGCGTAAGATGAGAATGCAGAGGTTTAGTCACGGAAGTCATGGCTGTAAAAAAACAATGGGTATCTGTATATCTTTGCCAAGCGCAAACCAGTACAGAATGCATCAATAAATTGTTGGGGAGGGTCATCCTTTTTTTCCATATCATTTTGGAGGGACATCCAAAATGTATTGCTGGTGAAGGGAGGGTCAGGTCTATTTTGATTAAAGATCCCAAAACTCTTCCGGTGGCCCCTGAAATAAATAACGAACAGTCCCTTATGACTTAAACACTAGGCATGCTACATAATTTTTTATGAACAATATTTGTAAGATAAATCCAAGGCAAGCAAATTAGGCTCAATGATATCAATGTATTATAAGATTACACTGTTTTCAGTAGCTCAGTTATTATAAATGTAACATAAGTCTACATGTATTTGGTTATTTCTGGATTCAAGTGGAAAATGAATGTTCCACATTATAGTATGGTGGTCAAAACGTATTCAAAACAGAATATGTTTTAAATAAATGTGGGGTTTTGAATATTACTGTATGCTTAGATTGCCAACCCAGAACATAGAAACAGTTACATGCACACACATTCACTGAATGAGTGAGCACTGCAGATGTACAGTAACATTTCATCTGAAAGGTGATCCAGCTGGCAGAATAGTCCCTGTTTTGCTCCCCTGGAGTCCTTTGTTCCCCCCTCTGCAGAGATGTGACATTGTCTGAAGCTGATGGATGAGTGCCTCTGTTCTCTTCATTAAGAGGCTTGGCTCCTCCAACGGCTACTTAAATCACTGGGGTTACCTCGCCTCAGCATTTCTCTGCTTGCGGTGCTGCTGAGGTGAAAATGATTGCTTTATCATTTTTGATCTGCTGCAGCATGTTTCTGCCAATACTGTCTTTTGCAGTTTGACTTGGATCAGAATGCCGTCAGGCTAGAATGGTTTGAGATCTTAAAATGCACATTACCAAAGCTAATTATGCCACAGTACTGTTTTGATTATTCTAGTCTGGGATAGAGAAGGAAAGTTGCACTGTAATGTAATTCATTTGTTTTGGTTTCTGGCCAACAACAAGTTGTCCTCAGTTGCTCTCTGTCTTCACACCCAATGAGAGGTCTCTTTTTCCAATAAAGTACAGTGATGCATCCACATGTACGGAATCATCCAGCAGAGGGAATTGCACATTGAGGCCCCACATTTAAATAATTTCCAGTTTGATTCAATCAGTAAATGCAAGAAACCAGAAATAGAAAATACAGTCCATTTTTATCAGAGACACAAAACTATCAGGAAAAAGATGCAAAACTTATTCTCAGCCCAGATTGACTTTCTGACTAGAATCTTGCTGCAGAATCAGATCCCAGTCACCTTTGCAGTGGTTCATGACCTTCGACCTTATACAACAAAAGTACAATACAATACCTGACAGTTACATACAACTGAAAGAAGCTGTATTAAGATCAAAATAAACATGAGAATGTCCATTATAACACACCCTCTAAATATCTTAAAGTTGCTAAAAAATAAATTTAAAATTTTTTTGTTTTTCAGCTCCAGAGGTTGCCGCTTGATTGTAATGTGGTATTGTGTCTCATTGAGTAGTGACTCAGTAGTGGATCTGTATATATAATGTAACAATTGAACTGAGTATTAATATTCTTTGTGCTTTTGAAGAGTGATGTGTTGTTGGTGTGAAGTTGTAGACACAAGAGAGCAGGTGCTGACAGAGATGAGCTTATTGACTGTCACTGTGGTTGATCTGAGGGACAGATAACACTCACTAAGCCCTGACATCGCTGCTGCCTCCTTGGCTATCAATCTAACCGGCTCTGTCCAACTGTGTCTGTGTCAGGGGTGTGTCAAAAATTAACGTTCTGGCTCGCCTGCCAAGAGCTAGTACGCTGAAATAAAAATAACTGCCAAGAAGGAATGATTTTAATGGGCAAATGTACTTTTCATAGATATAAATACATTTCACCTACAGGTTTTTCAATGCCATTTTCTCTACAGAGTGAAATACTGTCAAAAAAGAAACCAGATCAATTCACTGAATCAAGTAGGGAATCATAAAAGTCTTTATAAAGGGAATAACATTAAACTTTAACTAATGCTCACTTAATTCTAATACAAGGGGAAAAAGTAACATGCTTTGCCCTCTGCATGCATGCTTTGCCAGTCAGCCTGACAGTTGGCCTTTATAATAATAATAATAATAATAATAATAATGACACGTCTGCAAGGCTTAGAAAGATTTTTTTTTGGAGATTGCTTGACTTTAATCCCTAATCGGACACAATATCAGCCAAATAATGGCGCAGTTTGACAGACGTGCAAGGCAATATGTCATTAATGTTGCTTAGTTTAACAGTTTTGGGTCTAGTAGGCCACACCAGGCCTCAGCGGAGAGATTAGCATGTCAAAGTGTTTTTGCTTTCTCCTAGCATTTTTTTTTTTTTTTAACTATTCACATATTCTTTATGTATCTTTATATGATTTCCTGACCAACAAGAGTCTCTGTTGGAAAATACCAAGGCCACTGATAATTTTGCATGACGCTAACACGTTTTGCCTTTATTTGCCTGGGTGGGACTGCAATCGCATCATTCCATTCGACCCTAAAATCTTTGCTGTGTACTTTCAGCCTCATAGAAGACTTGGATGCTGTGTAATTTCACCAAGATCATGTCTTGGTTTTTAATCACAGACCAAAATGAGACAGTAAGCAGTCAGTAAAGGGCGAAAGAAAAAAGACTGCAGAAAGTGGTCAAAGTCAACCCCAATTAATTTCTGGAGTGGGTGTATAGTTTGCATTAGTGTTCATTTAGTGGGTGGGGTGCAATCGAGACAAGTGAGGCACATAGGAGTAATATTCTGTCAAAGTCACTGTGTTAAATGGGGGTGGTCTGATATATGTGTCACAGAGAACTCTGACAGCACAGCGACAACAAAAGACAGCTAAAGACTGTGGAGATTATGGTGTAATTAAAAATCATCTCTTACAAACATGCCACTACAAATTATATACTAAACTTTAACAACAGCATCAATAATAATATAAATACACTTTCCTTAGAAGGCACCAGACTCTGAATTTCAAACAGTAAAGTTATCAAAACATGAAAATATGAAAATTTCTAAACACTGCGACATACGAGAAGGTGGCCATATCATGAAAATGAGATAGAAGTGTATTAATCAAAAGGTTTTTAATTGTTTAGTAGTTTTTAATGGCCATATTAAAAAAGGGGGAAACAACACAAGGAATAATTTATTTGACTTCAAAAGCAATCACACAATAAATAATGTATACAAAAACAACAATAAGTGAAATAAATGAAAGGAAAATAGTAAATGATGGATGCGCCTAAGTACGTGACTTGTCAAAAACACGAGTAAACAGATAAAAAAGAAGTATAAATTTAGAGGCCAGAGTGTGTCTGAGGTGCTGATTCAGAGACAGCTTGAATACCAGCAGCCTTTTCCACCAGCTGAATGTAGGCTGGATTATAAATTTGAATGTAAAGTCAACACTAAACACTCAACAGTGACTTAACTAAGTTGACCGTAATCAGAGTGTTGTCACAGAGAGTGATGTTTCACCTATTTCTACATTCGGATAAAATATAAAATAAATCTACCACTAACTAGTGACAGAAATTAAGAAACAGTGTTTCCTTCCCATTAATTAAGCTAGTAAATAACTAAATAATTTGATGACCATTTATCGTACTTTTCTGTTTGTTTTTATCTAAAGTGAGGATTGTGGTGCCAGCAGCAATTCCCATCTGAAGTGAAATCAGCATAAAATCACATCTGAAACAAAATTTTGTCTGTCACAGAACATGTGCTCCGGTGTAAATGTCAAGTGTAAATCTTTTTTCAACGCTTTCTGCCAGAAAACTAAGCTACACATAGTTGGTGCAACAGACTGATTCTGAGGTAGTTAAACTGGAGAACTGTCCAAGGTGCTGATTCTGAGGTAGCTAAACCAGATAACTGTCCAAGGTGCTGATTCTGAGGTAGCTAAACCAGATAACTGTCCAAGGTGCTGATTCTGAGGATGTGGCCCAGAAAGCGGTCAATCAGTGTGTTTACATGCACAGCAGTAACTGGGGTATGGTCTTACCTCGGTTAAGCGAATAACCGAGTTATGCCGGTTCTCCCCATATACATGAGCCCCCCACTAACGTTAGCCAACGGCCGCAGTGGGTGCTGCTCGGTCCCTCCACTTTTTTGCCGAGACACAGCGTTGACAGCCCCGGAGATGGACAATGTCTAGCCATCTCCCGATGTCTACTGCTGCCTCGGTGGGGAGTAAAACAAATGGATGGCAGACTCTTTCCTGGCGATGGCCCGCTTATTCGGGTAACGCTGTTTTGTTGTATGGTGTCATAGCAATGACTACGACTCACAGCGCGCTGACGGATTATGTATGTCTCAACTCCACAAAAAAGCCTGCTGCAGCACAATCCATTGTTGCCTTATAGCCCCCACACATATACTAAAAATGTTTACTACATTAATATCACTACCTACAGCAGGAGAGAGAAACTAATTTAAATTGAAGTGTAAATTCAATTCAGGACTTCTAAATACCTCCTCCGGCCTTTGTTGAGAAAACTGAATGTTTTAAAGAGACCCTGTATTATGACAATCAATGGCAGCTGCTTACAACCGACAGACAGAGGAAAACATGACTCAGTTTTGTAGTTTGCTAACAGTGACAGCAATGGCAAGGGAAATATGGTTAGAAATCATACAGTGGCACATTTTTTAAACAGCACATTTCTTTCTAATAATGCTTCAATCATCTCTGAATTGAGCAGGTAGCTCCAACTTAATCAACAAATGTTTCAGCTGAACTGAACAGAGCTGGACAGACTGAACCGGGTTCTCAGACAGTTTAAATTCAGCCTTGAGCTATCAAGAATACACAGGGAATTACTTAGAGAGATAGTCCTAAACTAGACAGCTATGGGATGAAGTAAGACCTATATGTTAGAGTCAAGCTATGGTGAAAGACTATTCATGTAAATAGAGCCCCTGGTGTGATGCAGGACGGGCTGTCAGTCAATAGTTCAATCTAGCGCTGATTGTTTACACGTGGTGAGTCACCCTCAAACTGTGTGTAGACAAGAACAGGTAAACATGTTTCCTTGTTAGTTTAAACTTTGCTATCGGTTTGTTGCTGTTGGAGTGCAATCCAATCTGTCTGTTCCTTGTCTGCCCATTTTACAGCAGCTGTTAAGTCTCACTTTCTGCACACACAACATACTTGAGCACAAAAGGCACAGTGAGTTTCCATCAATGCTTATTTTTAATCTAAAATAAAGAACCAACTGCCAACTAACTGACTGCTCTAATTAGCCTGTCAATTAGCAAGCAAACACTTGCTAACACTAATGAGGAGTCTGAAGCATATTTAGTTTCAAGGTTTGATCCCAGTCTATATCAATATAAGAATCTTTAAGTCTGTATTTAAATGTTATGGCAGGACCTGAAGCCTGCAGTTAATGCTTAACAGCCTACAGACTAAACTGAAGCAATTCTACTGGGAATATCAGCTATAATTACTTCACGGCACTCAGAGAGCTAGATTAATCACTTTGGAGCACATTTAGTTGCCCCTACTGATAAACGTGATGTGACTGTGTGTTTCGCACAACAAATTAGAAACAGGGTCAATATTTATAAAGAACTTGTTGGACAAAGGTTTCTGATCAGGGGTGAGCGGAACAAATATTTTAGACTTGTTGAAATGGTGCCCACTGATTGAAGATTTTTTTGTTGGCAACAGTGATGGCCTCTACACTGACATTGCCCCTACATAATGTAATTGATTTAAAAAGTGGTTTGAAGAGCATGACAGTGATGAAGGTGATATGCCAAAGTCCACTCAACAGACATTATGATGCCAATAGCATTTATGAGAGGCTCTGAAGCAGTGTCAGAGATTGTGTTGAACTGCAGTCATAATGACTGAACTGGAAAATCAAGAGCATAAAAAAACTGTTTGAAACTCTGCTACAGATCCAGCATTAGTGAGGAAACTATTTGTGCTACAGTGTTTTTATTTTGGCAATACTCCATTCATATTCAAAAAATGTGGAGGTTAAATGACACACTTGAAACCATCTTTCCATCCGGCTTGGGAGGTATCAAGGTGACGGTCAAATTCACATTCATTCACTTATGAAAGGTATGTATACTGTATTAATAGCTCTGGTCTTGCCCTTATAGCTGCTGCATATCAGACTAACAGTAGCTTACTTTTCAACACTCTTGTTGCTTCTCTCAGTGGAGGTGTAGCACTTCTAATCTACTACTATTGTTGTGTTGATGTACCTGTGGTGACTCACTTTCATGGCCTGAAATGGAGTATTTGTCAACACGGCGCTACTGCTATTGCTTGCTTCCTCACCACCCTTGTTTCTGATCCCTGGAGTTGGCTGCTTGACTAACAGCCAATCAATTGGATTTAATTACTTCTTCCTGTTGCCATTTTTCAATATCTGCCAGCAAATTGCTTCACTTCATAATGCTTTCGTACATTCAAATTGACTTGTAATCAACATAGGCAGTGTGCCTCTCTATTATGTGTGAGTAGGTTTGTGTGGAAGCATATAATTATACATTGCTTATATGCAATGTCATGATGCACTGATTGTTTGCAAAGTAATAATCTCTTAAAGTCTTAATATTTAAATTTCACAGTTGTCATTATGAAGCACCAGGCAGCAACAAGAAATTGGCTGTACAGCTCCAGCCTCTATTGACTACCTATAAAGTCTATAAAAGACTAGGGCAAGACAGGACAAGGCAGCAGCAGAACCCAACAAGGTTTAATTTCACACATCACTGACAAATTCACAGTGACACTAAACAAAATATATCCACGACAAATGCGGCAGAGGTCGGCGAGGCTTCAAATGATCTATTTGTGCCCTAAAATAAAGATCTAAACAGTCATACTTACACAGCAGATGGGGCAGAGTGAATACAATGGTGGATGTCTACATCTCTGATCTAGGAGAGCATAAAGTGTTCACCAGGGCGTACAGAGGCAAACCATTTAGGCATTAAATGTTATGTAATTGCTAAAAATAAAATACCTGATAACTCTCTCTGTCTGTTATTTGTGTGTAGCTGTGATGCAGGATTTTTTTCCTTTTTACATTTAACGTCATTATTGATGCCGTGCCAGCTTCACTGTCAATTACACGCTAGTCTCACATTGCCAGTCCTTCCTCCACAGCGCTGCGGGGGAGGGTCTGGCTAGTCCATAAAACATTCCGGGATGGGAGAGAAACGTGGTCTGGTTTATTGGCAAGTCTTTAAACCAATCACAATCAAAGTGGGCGGCTCTAAGCGCCGGATGGAGCCCCGGTGCCGCTGCAAAATAGCCTCTGGAAGGAACTTGTTTTGGTGGAACATGTGTACGTTCAAAAGTTGTTTTAGTGCAACAGAAAACTCAGATTGGACAGATAGTCTAGCTAGCTGTCTGGATTTACCCTGCAGAGATCTGAGGAGCAGTTAACCATAGTCCTCATAAATCCACCGGAGTTTAAAATTCCAACACAAAGAAAGCGTAAGGTAATGGACAGCTGACTGAAAAGAATAACATAAGGCGGAATTTCTGGTGGCAACAGAGCAATCCCGGAAGTGGAAGGTCGAGGATATAGACTAATTACACACAGACACTGACATGCCTCTTCAGAGGCTGATATTTCCCCAAAGACTTCATTGTCTTTCTTTAAATAATAACAAAAATCATTTACAATAAATGTTAGTTCCATTTTACCATTACTTTTCATTACAAAAGGAATAACTACTTCAGTGCCTATAGGTTCTTTCATAATATAAAAAAACAACATCTAAAAACAAAAACAATGAAACTATCTATTTCACAGGCTAAGAGTAAAATCTTTTTTAAAATGAGGCCATCCAAAACCAACTTGACTGTTAAAACATATAACTAGTTTAGTAAGCACATAATATAGTGATGACAAAACAATCTCACCTCAAAGTCTTCATGGAGTTTATTCAGTTGTCATGAAATTGTAGATTCAAATTTCCATTGTTTTCTAAGCAAACGCGTTTTTTTTCTGCTGAGCAAAACGTGATACTTTCAACTCAGAAAACTGTATCTGATGAATCAATCTCTATCTAAATGATTTATGATATGATATATATGATATGATCAAAAGCTCCAGAACAGTAGCTACAAAAAAGGCCGTGAGGTAAGATTGTGCAGTGCGGTTTCCAAGGTCAAGAATAAACTTTGAACCTCACACAAAATAGTCCTTTAAGCATTTCCCATGCTGGTAAAATCACAGAGGGTCAAGAATGTCTTGATGTCCAACAAATATGTCAACCAGTGAAATGATTGCAGCTTGAGGTTTAGCACCAGAGGTCTGATGTTAAATAATCAGACCCACTTATACACCCACCAGATCACACTCGACAGCTGCCTCAGAGACGGACGAAGGAATGTGAAATGTTGAGGACTGTAAGTCAAGAAGGTTGGCCTGAATGAGATGGAATGTGTCTATTATGTTCCCTTAACTGGCAAGGGTATTGACACAACCTTCTGCCAGAATAAAAGTACTTCCTAATGTTTCAAATAGTCATAACTCATTGTGAAGAGGAATCCCATTTGCCACTTGCACACTTACAAACACAGATGTACAAATGCCATCGACACAAATGCACACAGACACGCACACTCTCTTTGAAGCCTCACATGTCAAATATTATTCTTGAAACTTTTACATAAACCTGACCCTGGTCTGTGGGGGATATGGGACAGCTGGTGGTTTCCTGCAACATGACAAACACCTTTCCACCCACCCACCCACACACACACACACCCACACACACACACACACACACACACACACACACACACACACCTGGATGTGAGCAGTGAAAAAACATGGGGGAGGCAGTGACAGAGCTGCAGGTCTGTGGAGCTCCTGAGGGACTCTGATACTGTTCAAACACAAAGACAGATGTAGAGGGACGGGAGGAGGGTTTGTCATTATCACTCTGCGCTCACAGAACAGCACAACTTTCTAACTCCCTCCTAAATTCAAGATGGAGAAATTGCATTTCTGCTGGATGAGCTACAGCGCACTCCTACATGTTTAAGTGCAACCCTTTGGGAATTCATACGAGGCATTTAGAGTACATTTGGAGCTAAGAGGGCTCATGTGTGACTGTGGAAAAAGTGAAAGGCAAGATAAACCACTGGAGGGAAAGTCAATAACATGAGCTCCCTTTTCAAAGCTTTTGCAGGCAGATGCTCGCCCCAGTCTTCAGACCAGAATCTAGTCACCACTGATCTGACACCAGCGGACTAACTATCCAGTCTAATCCTCAAAGCACTTCAAAGCAGAGGTTGGCCTGCTCTACGCTCGGTTTTCTATACATCTCATTTACACTGCTTTTGAAGCACGACACACTTAATCTTAAACATTTGTCTCATGTGATTTGGTTTCAAAAAGCTTTACTTATTTTGCTTTGATGTTTGATAATTTAGGTAAAAACACTATAATCGGAAATATGTATGTATATATATATATATATATATATATATATATTCTGCAATAGTTCTTAGTGTGTCTTTGGAAATAACCAAAAAGCATATTTAAGACGGATTGTTTCTGAAATAGCAACTTAAAATTATGTTTTGTATTATTTTGTATTTTTATTATTTGTATATGTGTTTTAAAATGTAAAAGATGTATAGTACGGTATGTCTGCCCAACTTGTTTTCTTCAAATCATCTCTAACCTTTGAAAATACTTTATTCAAAAACTGGTGCTGCAAAGGGAGAGGTCATCAGGGTCATCTTATATTCAGGCCGAGGACTATGGCTGCAGCTGTTTACATGCCTGCATTGTCGATCTATAGTCGTTTTGTCTTACAAACATGTCATCCACCTATTCCATCCTTGTGGGTTGATTGAAAGGAAACATATGGAAGTGTGACAATAGCACGGCCACCTGTGTAAAAGAAAACACTTTATGTGCAAGCCATCTGATTTTAAATGCATAACTGGAACACAGCACACATGTCCGTGTTTAAATGTTTAATAAGTCCTCTGCATATCCTTGCATATTTCTTTTCTAATGGAATATTTTAAACAGTTCCTCAGTGCAAATATTCTCAGTGGTGGGCTTTGTTTAACTTGAAATCACTTGACTAAATTACACAAAGCCATCTGTTTGCCGTGATCAAACACATATTCTGATGTGATCAGCCATTCACTGCACACTAAAATAAAAAAATATTTTTCGAATGAAGAGCTTCTGTGGCCTGGGAGAAATGGAAGGGAGCCAGAGTAGTCGATCATTTATGTAAGGTCCAGTCCATATCAGTGGGCCGTTAACCCTCTTTGAATAATGTAGACTACAGTGCCTTGTTTTTTTTCCTGAAAACTGGCAGGAACATGTTCAATGTCTCACTGTCTCAAACCAGAAGAAACTGTGTTAACTTGGCAGAGCTCCAAAACTGTACGGAGGGTGAATTGGGAGAAAAAAGGAAGATGAAGGAGAAATAGACTGATGCTCTGCTCTGGTTGTGCCTCATTGAAACAAAAATCAAGCCAAAATAATGAATAAAATACATAAAATAAATTGGAGTGATTTCTTGAGTCTGGATCTTTAACAATTCATTCTCTGTCCATTTGTATATAGATTTAGTCAGCTGTGTAGTATGATTGACTGCCCTGCAGCAGTGAAGGAACCCCTGTAAAGTAACAGGCTGGGCATACATGTGTGCCGTGCAGTAGCTTTGACATCTGGTAAAAAAAAAAAATCCAGCTAACGCAACACAGTGCCATGGTTTGGGCATTCGCGCTGGCTAACATGATGGCCACTGACCTGACAGTAGATGAAAGCCTTGGGGCGGAAGTCAAGTAAACACCCCCGCTCGCCCTCATTATGTAGAGCTGTCAGGGTAGACCTCAGCTCAGTTACACTGCAGAGGAAGCAGGGAGTAAACTATTTGTCCTCAGACCTGACCCCAGAAAGACATATGAGATAAAATGGTTAATCTTCCAGCCCCCTCATCCTTTCCTCATCTCACCACGGACACAGAAAAATGTTCACCCACATGTCTAAGGAGCTTTTACATACTACACTGGCAATGTTCAAATAAAAGCTTTCAGTAAAATGCCAAACCCCATTCTCCAAGAGGCTGACGTTGTTCTGAAAGATGTAAAGATACAATATCTAATGTAGCTTTGATTGGGGGGCTAATTAAATCTTAAGAGGGTACAATGCCAACATTTCCACCACAGAATTTCATGGAAAAATAGATCCAATTAAAATTAAAATAACATAGGCCTCTTGGTTATATGGCTAATCTTTTTATATTGTGACTAGAAGTATGAAAATAATGAATATAATACAATGGATGTCAAAAAAAAATTATCAAATTAATACATTCTAGTTATAATTGTGAGATGTGTTTGAAAGCTCTAGACAAAGCTACTAAGTGGACTGTTGAGAAAAGTTTTAGATAGTTATGTTTAAATCCCTTTTTTCTTTCATGATTAAGTTGCTGGTTTGGAACCTGATCGTGATCACCAACTGTCGTCTCTTGCTGTTGTCATGGTCACAGATTGTCATTTTCCATTGTTCGCCAAGCTTCAACGGGTGACCATGGACACATAGTTGAGTTCACCAGGGTTCAGGTAAGGCTTGGTGATCAAGGGATTCAGCACATGTTGTAGCATGATTTGCTCACATGGCAGCATTCAGCAGCACTTCCATTTAGTGAAAGTTTGATTTCATTCTAGTGTATTACCACGTTCGAGTTTCCCGTGTGGACTGCATTTTCATTAGATCTATGGAGTTTTATGCTCACTGGTATATAGAACATGAAATGTATTAACCATGGATCATCTCCCTGCTTCAGATTTATGGGGTCTTGGACTCAGGGCAGGACAAATATACTGTACAGTATACAACTGTCTGGCTTTATCTTTGGCAGTAAATTATTGGGGGGCGTACATAGGAGGTGGGGATTGCTGATTCAAGGCCATAAACTCTTTTTTTTACCTTTTTACAGTGTTATTCTGTCATCCACCCAATTAATGCAGGGAAAGGCTCCAGTCCTGCCCTGACCATAAATAAGTACCTGTGTATAAATAAGTAGGTATAAAAAAAAATAAAAAAATAAATTTGGAGTCAACTTTCTCCACAAACTGTAGAATACTCAGTCCATATCAACCCACATGTACTTAGTGTTCAAAGGATTACAAGTTTTAAACACAAAATCAGCTTGGGAGTTATCTATAGAGGCTAGTATCCAGACTTAAGATAAATGGGAGCAGTGGGATTTATCAGCAAAACTATGCAAGTTGACAGTGACTGGCTGTGATGAGCTGAGCAGCTCCACATTCAAGACAGAATTTCTCTAAAAAGAGTTCTTAATGTAAAGCACTTTGAGCTGCAATTCTTACATAACATATCTTAGATTATCAGCAATTTTGGATAAAACTTGACCTGAAGGACAAAACAAGGGCCAATACAGCACCTTAGTGCTTTTTCGTACAGCATTTTGGTCAGCTTAAACTGTGTTTAAATGTGCTCTAGAAATAAACTTTACTTACTTACTTTACAAGGGACAGGGTTTAGAGAGCAATTCTCAACAAAGTAAACGGCAGTATATAACCCTTGTGTTGTTAACACAATTAAATTTAGAACATACCTCAACTGGAACTAAATATTCGACAACCTCTTAGGCCTCATTTAAAATGTACACTGAAGCACTTAAAGGAGAAGCTGGCTTGTATGATATAGTACATCAAGCTCTGCTTACACAGAAAATTGTTAGTAAGATCAATTTATTGTTGGTTTTGTTCTTTCGTCATCCAGGCTCATCATCAAAACCAAATTAAACTCTATATAATCCATCCATCTTCATCCGCTTATCCGGGGTCGGGTCGCGGGGGTAGCAGCTCCAGCAGGGGACCCCAAACTTCCCTTTCCCGGGCCACATTAACCAGCTCCGACTGGGGGATCCCGAGGCGTTCCCAGGCCAGGTTAGAGATATAATCCCTCCACCTAGTCCTGGGTCTCCCCCGAGGCCTCCTCCCAGCTGGACGTGCCTGGAACACCTCCCTAGGGAGGCGCCCAGGGGGCATCCTTACCAGATGCCCGAACCACCTCAACTAGCTCCTTTCGACGCAAAGGAGCAGCGGCTCTACTCCGAGCTCCTCACGGATAACTGAGCTTCTCACCCTATCTCTAAGGGAGACACCAGCTACCCTCCTGAGGAAACCCATTTCGGCGCTTGTACCCTGGATCTTGTTCTTTCAGTCATGACCCAGCCTTCATGACCATAGGTGAGGGTAGGAACAAAAACTGACCGGTAGATTGAGAGCTTTGCCTTCTGGCTCAGCTCTCTTTTCGTCACAACGGTGCGATAAATTGAATGACCCCAAGGTACTTGAACTCTAGGACTAGGACTCATTCCCTACCTGGAGAAGGCACTCCATCGGTTTCCTGCTGAGAACCATGGCCTCCAATTTAGAGGTGCTGATCCTCATCGGCTGCGAACCGATCCAGTGAGTGCTGAAGGTCACAGGCCGATGATGCCATCAGGACCACATCATCTGCAAAAAGCAGCGACGAGATCCCCAGCCCACCGAACTGCAACCCCTCTCCACCCCGACTACTCCTCGATATCCTGTCCATAAATACTACAAACAGGATTGGTGACAAAGCGCAGCCCTGGCGGAGGCCAACTCTCACCTGAAACGAGTCTGACTTACTGCCGAGAACCCGGACACAGCTCTCGCTTTGGTCGTACAGAGATTGGATGGCCCTGAGAAGGGACCCCCTCACCCCGTACTCCCGCAGCACCTCCCACAGTATCTCCCGGGGCACCCGGTCATACGCCTTCTCCAGATCCACAAAACACATGTAGACTGGTTGGGCATACTCCCAGGCTCCCTCCAGGATCCTTGCGAGAGTAAAGATCTGGTCCGTTGTTCCACGACCAGGACGGAATCCGCATTGTTCCTCTTCAACCTGAAATTCGACTATCGACCGAACCCTCCTTTCCAGCACCTTGGAGTAGACTTTACCGGGAGGCTGAGAAGTGTGATACCCCTGTAATTGGCACACACCCTCTGGTCCCCCCTTTTTTAAAAGGGGAACCACCACCCCGGGTCTGCCACTCCTTAGGCACCGTCCCAGACTTCCACGCAATGTTGAAGAGGCGTGTCAACCAAGACAACCCCCTCCACACCCAGAGCTTTAAGCATTTCTGGACGGATCTCATCAATTCCTGGGGCTTTGCCACTGTGGAGTTGTTTAACTACCTCAGCAACCTCCACCAGGGAAATTGATGCCAATCCCCCCTCATCCTCCAGCTCTGCCTCTACCATAGAGGGCGTATTAGTCGGATTTAGGAGTTCCTCAAAGTGCTCCTTCCACCGCCCTATTACCTCCTCAGTTGAGGTCAACAGCGTCCCATCCTTACTGTACACAGCTTGGATGGTTCCCCTTCCCCCCTCCTGAGGTGGCGAACGGTTTTCCAGAAGTACCTTGGTGCCGACCGAAAGTCCTTCTCCATGTCTTCTCCAAACTTCTCCCACACACGCTGCTTTGCCTCTTTCACGGCAGAGGCTGCAGCCCTTCGAGCCCTTCGGTACCTTGCAACTGCCTCCGGAGTCGTCTGGGATAACATATCCCGGAAAGACTCCTTCTTCAGTCGGACGGCTTCCCTGACCACCGGTGTCCACCACGGTGTTCGTGGGTTACCGCCCCTTGAGGCACCTAAGACCCATAAGACCACAGCTCCTCACCGCAGCTTCAGCAATGGAAACTTTGAACATTGTCCACTCGGGTTCAATGCCCCCAGCCTCCACAGGGATGCACGAAAAGCTCCGCCGGAGGTGTGAGTTGAAAGTCTGTCGGACAGGGGCCTCCTCCAGACGTTCCCAATTTACCCGCACTACCCGTTTGGGCTTACCAGGTCTGTCCAGAGTCTTCCCCCACCCCCTGACCCAACTCACCACCAGATGGTGATCGGTTGACAGCTCCGCCCCTCTCTTCACCCGAGTGTCCAAAACATATGGCCTCAGATCAGATGAAACGATTATAAAATCGATCATTGACCTTTGGCCTAGGGTGCTCTGGTACCAAGTACACTTATGAGCATCCCTATGTTCGAACATGGTGTTCGTTATAGACAATCCATGACTAGCACAGAAGTCCAACAACAAACAACCACTCTGGTTTAGATCAGGGAGGCCGTTCCTCCCAATCACGCCTCTCCATGTGTCTCCATCATTACCCACGTGCGCGTTGAAGTCCCCCCAGCAGAACTATGGAGTCCCCGACTGGAGCCCCATGCAGGACTCCACTCAAGGTCTCCAAGAAGGCCGAATACTCTGAACTCTTGTTTGGTGCATATGCACAAACAACAGTCAGAGTTTTTCCCCCCCACAACCCGCAGGCGTAGGGAGGCGACCCTCTCGTCCACCGGGTTAAACTCCAACGTAGCGGGCTCAGCCGGGGGGCTTGTGAGTATCCCCACACCCGCCCGGCGCCTCACACCCTGGGCAACTCCGGAGAAGAAAAGAGTCCAACCCCTATCCAGGAGTATGGTTCCAGAACCAAGACTGTGCGTAGAGGTAAGCCCCACCAGATCTAACCGGTAGCGCTCCACCTCCCGCACAAGTTCCGGCTCCTTCCCCCCACAGAGAGGTGACATTCCACGTCCCCCAGAGCCAGCCTCTGCTGCCCGGGTCTGGTCCGTCGAGGCCCCCTGACCTTCACTGCCACCCATGTGGCAGCGCACCCGACCCCAGCGGTTCCTCCCACAGGTGGTGGGCCCATGGGATGGAGAGATGTCCGCCACGTAGCTTTTTCGGGCTGTGCCCGGCCGGGCTCCGTGGCAAACCCGGCCACCAGACGCTCGCTGACGAGCCCTCCATCTGGGCCTGGCTCCAGACGGGGGCCCCGGGCTTCCTCCGGGCAGGGTCACTTCATCCCTTCCTCAATGTTTCATAGGATTTTTGAACCATTCTTTGTCTGGCCCCTCACCTGAGACCACTTTGCCTTGGGAGACCCTACCAGGAGCACAAAGCTCCAGACAACACAGCCCTCAGGTTCATAGGGACACACAAACCTCTCCACCACGATAAGGTGATGGTTCCCTCTATATAATGACATTTGGATATTCCCTCTAAAACAACAAGTTGGAATATATTCAAATAACTATTTTTGCACATTATGTCTACAAGAGGGCAAACCAATACAACAGGAGACATAACTACTTGTAACATAAACCTGTATTTTAAAAGATCTACATTCCTAAACAGTACTAAATAAACAAATAAAAACAATGTCCTATACCATAAAAGGTGACGGCGGGTAGCCGTTTCGTAATTTGGTCATAAACAGCCGAGTCTCTTGCCGTTCCTTGAATTTATCTAACGATTATGCCGTTGGCTCTTACTGAGAGAAGTTCCTGAGTCTTGTTGTCTCTTCAGTTAGATATTTTGTGTTGTCTTTGTGTAAATCACTCTTCTTCTTTATCCTCGGATGTTTGTTTCCTTCCGGTTTCGCCGCATGATAGAAACACGCGAGGCAGACAGCCGTGGTAGTGCTGCTTTTTTATTTTATTTTCACAATCAAATAAATAATTTTCATATTCAAATGTCGGTCGTTGTTTTTTACAATTGGAATATATTCAAATTTGGAATAGTCATTGACACCCCTAACATATAGTAATAAAAAAAAGTCTATATTTGGAATTATGAATAAGGTTGCTGAAAATTCTTCAATCTGATTATGGCCATGGAGTAGTAAACAATATAGCATTTATATGACGACAGGTACTGTACCTCAGCACTGTTACCACGGCAAAGAGTGTACAACGTATACAAGAATCCCATTGAATGCAAGGAAACCAACTATGTTTCACTGTGATGGTCTTCCTTTTCAACACCTTTTAAAATATAAAAAAACCTTTTCCCACCTTCTGCAGATCCAGTCAAGCCCATTATTAGGTTGTGGATGTGAACTACAAACTGAGGACTTTGAGAAACACAAAAACGGAATGTGATAAGTGGGGTTAAACCCTGAAGGCAGAATGGGATGCTACCTTCAAATGGAAACATGTTTCACACAAAACAAACAACGCAGAACAGAATGACCCAACCCATATATACAGTACAGCACATCCTCAGAGTTTCATGAACTAGATTGATTACATTTGAGCGTGGCAGCATTTGTGTTGCACACTGATGTGTAGTGTAACCATGCTTCAAATGGAAGGCTAATGGAAAGCCTTGTCATGGCCCAGTCATCACTTCTTACCGGCGCTTCATAGGCGCTGGAGCACAAAGTGTTCTGGACAAAAAAAAAAAAAACATGAGGGAAAATAAACCCTCCAAATAGCACACTAACGCACAATGAGTAACAACATTTTCAAAGAGCAATCAAACTCGATCAGCGTCAAGCCTAATAATAACTGGCCTCCCCCTACTGGTGTTGTAGAGCTTCTAGTCTAAAACACTAACAGCGACTGACAACATCACCTGATTATTTCATCACTGAGTAAGGTGTGCTGAATATAACACTGACTTCAAAAGACTTATAAAAAATTACTTAAGTTATGGTGCACATGATATATCACAGCCTTTACTATCCTTGGATGGAATTGAACTAACGCACATAATGTGTAACAATAAGCATATTCGCCGAATTTTTCAGAGAAAGAATACAGCTTTGCCAAGGGGCAAGTTTTTGTGGCGATCTAAAATTGAGAACATAAATTGGAGAAGGGCTTGGCTTCCACCATACAGTATTCGTACTGTGTTTCTAACAAAGCTAAGGAAGTACACCTCAAAACTGTACATAATATATACCCTACTAATCACCTTGTTGCTAAATTTGCCGACATTGACTCTTCCTGTACATTTTGTAAACAGAATATTTAAACATTATCTCACCTTTTTTTAATTGTGAAATATCCAAAAGATTTTGGACAGATTTTGAGTCTAACTTTTTTGAACCCACCAACTTTGTCTACACCTTTAACCTTAAAGATATCATCTGTTTCTACAATAATTCAGGAAATGGTGCTCTTGAGTATCTAATGAATTAACATGGTCAAAAGTTTGGGGTCACTTAGAAATTTCCATTCCACTCCATTATAGACAGAATACCAGCTGAGATCAGTTGCATTGTTTTTTTAACCAGGGCAGCAGTTTTCAGATTACATTATGTGCTTACATAATTACAAAGGGTTCTCCAATGTTTTCTCAGTTAGTTTTTTTAAATGATATCAGATTAGTAAACAGAATGTGCCTTTGGAACATTGGATGAATGGTTGCTGATAATGGGCAATGTAGATATTGCATTAAAGATCAGCAACTTCAACAGTCAAGAACCATTTTTCAATATAATATAAATAGCTTCACACTGTCACACAATGTAAAAATTAGGTCATTACAACCGAACCAAAGTTAAAAAACAAAACAAAACTTATTAATCATTCGTTTCACTGTTGAATCAACAAAGTGAAGAATTACCATGCACAAACCGTCGAGCAGCGCTGGTGTCTGCAGAGCTGCGCATTAGTTTTAATGAATTAACGAGCCAAGAAAGAAGATGTTCCATTCAGAAGGCACAAAAGTGACTCATGTATAATTAATGAGTGACTCAGTGTTGGGAATTTAATGTTGAAAACTGGTGGGTGTTATCAGTTGGAGTGCCAATGCAAATGCACAGCAGGCATAGACACACAGAAGCTTTATGATATGATGCAAAATACTTTATTAAAGAGTGTCACCATACATATATATTGGACAGACAACAGGCGAGATAATAGGAGAAGACATACACATCTCAAGGCAATATAAAATAAGGGGAGTGACTGTTGTTAGGGATCAGAGCTGGTTTTGGCTTTTTTTTTTAACATATCGGGGATCAGCATTCACCCTGATCACTGCCTTAAATCACACATGCCCTGCGTCACAAACGCACCGCCAGACTGCCTGGATGCCAGCACTTTCAAACCAACATGGCGCGCGCCACTCACCAGTGTCTGTCCAAAGAATGTCTCGTAGCTTGCCATCCCTTGGCAACAAGTAATAATAATAATAATTATTATTATTATTATTATTGATTGAGTGATTCCACAAGAAAATCGCGCTTTTAGACTGTTATTCCATGGAGCCGACATCGGTAAACATGAGAAGAAAATCAAAGATTGACTGTTAAGCGCAAGAGGCATCACTGAGTTTAGTTTTCGTTGTCCAGCGGGTAACTTGAGAGAGAAATGTTTTGGTGTGGAGAGACAAGACTCACTTGCTGCACTAAGTTAAATGTATTAAGCTTAAGACATATTTTAGTTACTTTGTTTACTTAGGCCAAGTTGTTTTTGTAAACAAAAACGGTGTGAAGCTCTATTATCTGAGCAAATACAAGTATCGGATCGGGACTCGGTATCTGCAGATTTTCAATATTTAAAAAAAATCTGATTGGGTAGTAGTAGTTTATGACATCAACATATTCATAGACACCAACATTACCACAATCCTCAGCACAACCACCATCCTAGTCATTAACACCAGATCGTCATCATCAACAGTAACAGTCAGCGACGATGTTCATTTAAAAACGTCACCGCAGCAGGAACGGTACACATGACTTCCTGAATCTCCCTGAAGAGCACCTGGGCATAACAAGCCTGTCGATAAAAGAGCTCTTCAGCTCGCTAAAAACATTGTAGGCTACATTTAGGTTTGATTCTCACTATGCAAATCCAGGGACTGTGAGTGGAACCATGCCGGGAAGCTGTCTTAATTCATGTTGTGACATGTATGGCCTTGTTCTGTTTCTTAATAATATCACTTTCTGGCATCTGAGAGAGAATTGTGCTCTGATGCAACACTGAGTCTTCTCTCCCTGTTGCCTAACGAGCCTTCACACATTGTCAATATAATATCAGGTGAAATTAAGGGGGGGAAAACTGCCACCTTAGTCAATCAGTTAAAGGGGTGATTAAGTGATTATATAGGGTATTTTACACTGTTCCTTAAGGTCTCCTAATAGGGTATCTAACATTGTTTGGGCTGAAAATTGCCCGAATGCTATTTTATTAGGCCCTTAACTACCCTGTGAATATGGCTCTATTTGGAACAAGAGCTTTTCTTCCAAATATGGTATGCTCATGAATATCTAGATAAGCTGCGCGCTGGTTGGACACTGCAAAGTTATACATTGTTTGTCGGGCTATTTCGTTATTAAATTCACTTCTGAGACTTTTTTAAGGCGAGAAATCAACTATGTAAAGCTAAAATATGGGCCGTTTTACAAAAATGTATGGCTAATTGCAAATTTGGTAAGACGTATCGGACTTTAGCTAGGAGCTCCACACAGTCTGACGAGAAAGCGGCAACCTCCATACCCAGTGAAAGTCACCGTTTCCCTGGGTACTAGACTACTGGAATACTCGGGGCTCCGTGGAGCTGGCTGGCTGCCAGCTGCCGGCATAACTAGAGTAGCTATATTTACAGTTTGAATTTCGTCACGCCACTTATATAACATCTACCCCAAGGTCTTATGAAGCTAACACTGGTGTCCAATTTCAATTTAATGCATTTTTGTGAACATTAGGGGTTTCGTTAGCTGCTACTGTCCCTTCAATCCTATGTGTACAGATCGCGGATAGTTAGCTTCATTTTCTGCGTAGAGTATATTTACAGTTTGAATTTTGTCACGCCACTTATATAACATCTACCCCAAGGTCTTATAAAGCTAATAATGGTGTCCGATTTAAATTTAATGACTTTTTGTGAACATTAGGGGTTTCGTTAGCTGCTACTGTCCCTTCAATCCTATATGTACAGATTGCGGATAGTTAGCTTCATTTTCTGCGTAGAGTATATTTACAGTTTGAATTTCATCACGCCACTTATATAACATCTACCCCAAGGTCTTATAAAGCTAACAATGGTGTCCAATTTCAATTTAATGCATTTTTGTGAATTTCAGAGGAATTCTAAAAGGAGGCTAGCTAGCTCTCATTGATAGAGCTCCATCCAGCCGCAGGCTCAATCAATGAGACTCGCGGACAAGAGGCGTTTATTTTCCCGATCGTTTGTTTAAATAACTCAACACATTATAATTACACATATTATAAGATTAACTGGAACTTGTGGTAATAGATTGCTGGCGTAAGAAGCTTGCTGGCCGCGCTCTCACTCACACACACCGGCCATTTAGCAGGAAGAGGGGAGCTGCAGGCCCTGGAGCTCTGTCAGGGCAGCGGCGTTTGGTAGTCCATTAACCCAAAAAACTGTGACTTTGCGCAGGTATGGAGTGCCGTGGGCTTCCAGCCGTGACGGAGCTCCATCTAGTACACAGCAGGCCGGGGTCTGTGAAGGAAGGCCGGCTGGGCGGCGAGGCAGCAACCCAGGCAGCACCGGCCGCTGAACTCCGACACACAGTCGGACAAAATTTGCAATTGGACATCAATTTTCGTAAAACGGCCCATATTTGACCTCTACATAGTTGACTTCTCGCATAAAAAAGTCTCAGAAGTGAATTTAGTGGTAAAATACATTGTTATTGTATACATAACAATGTATACAATTTCTGAGATCTGCGCGACCTATTCAGAAGACTAAGTTGACCTCAGATCAGTGGTGTAGTCCATGTAAATGTTTGGGCGTGACAAAGATAGAGACTGGAGCCAAATGAGGAGGAGCCGCCGAGTTGATGTCAAATAGGCGGCTCGTTGAGATTTGCCCGTTTTCAGAGGCAGTGTCAAATTGTGAGATTTGCAGAAGAAAGAGGTGTCAATGGGATTTTGAGGTTCTATGTATGTCCTAGTTACCCACTAAACTGTCATTATTCAACTATGACAAGGTAAAATCAGTTTTGCATTCAATCACCCCTTTAAAGATGTCAAATACTGCAAGGCTGTTGCTGCACTATTTTCAAATCAATTCTTTATTCTCACTATTCACACAGGCTTTTCAATGCAGCGCTGAATGGAAATGCCAGTTCAGCCACTGCAACTGGAGATCTGTCTTATACAGCAGAAGGAGTTTGCAATAATTAAAATTATTTTTATATTATCTTTAACAATCTCCCACCCATCGTCTTTAAAAGCACTTATCCCTGCGATACAGTCAAGTACCAGTTACAAAACATTGAATTTACCAGAGACATGTATTCTAAATGCAATATTAAATGTGCAATGATTGAAAAAATTATAAACACTGTTTTCTGCACATGCTAAACTTGATAACCAGAAATTCTTCCCCAATTTAGACAACATGGCAGGTGATAAATACAGGCATTGTACAGCCAAAGTGAATCAGATTAGTACATATGTCAATCATTACAGTATTCCCCTATTTACCTGAAAGGCACATAGATGCAATATGATATATCATATAGATTAGTGTATGTGGAAATAACAGTAACCACAACAGTTCTGTGCAATCAAGGAGCTGGATGGTTTTCTTACAAAGTTGCATGGAAATGAGTCACCTCGGTGTTGTATCAGACAATGTAGCACAGTGTGGAAGAAAAACATGTGTGCTGCAAGCCCACATGTATAATGTCCAACTAATTAGACGTTATTGTTAAGCAAGTGCAGGCGATGGAGCATTGCTGGACAGTGAATGACACAAATCAAAGCCCAATGTGGAGCTTCTCTATGGTCACTAACCTGCCATATTCCCTGAGTAAAAGCCAATTGCATTACTAACTGTAGTCTCCCAGGTATGATTGGCAACGCTGCAATATCTTTTTTTTGTCTTCATTTTTTTATGGCGAAACTGTGCTCACTGCGCAGGGACCTGGCTTCCTCTGGTGTCTCTGACAACAGAGGCAATGTGCCAATGTGTAATCTCATTCAAAAGTAAAATAACATTCTAATTGATTTGGCATTTTGGTTTCATTTCACCAATGTATCAAATGAGAATTTATTTCTCCGGATGGGGATCTGACTTACTATAATAATTGACTCAGACATGCAGCCAGTTGTTAAAAAAAAATATCTTTACAAAAAATATCCCGGCATCCGAAAACAAGCACTGCCTGCCAACTCCATAACTTGCTGGGGGCTGTTGGGCTCCTGTGAGCCTCTGTTCACTTTACCAGTCCAGCCAAAACCATACTCTACTACATACTACATTTATTCCAAATAAAACAATCTGGGATTGTATTGCTGCATATCTCCATCAAATATGCAATATAATTTGATACAGGTGTTTTAGGTAGAATCAGGGTATCAGACTATAATCAATAACCTCAATGTGTTTTTATAGCTCCACAGCATGAGTTTGAACACAGAGGCTGATTTCACTGCAACATAGAAGCCCAGAGGACTCAGGGACGCAGAGGTTAGATGATCTCTCCACTTAGTCAATGCTTTCACAGTCAACAGTGCACTACTGTATGTGGCAGAGTTAGCAGCCAACATACATTACTTTAACTGCCAAGACTGTACAGCTTAAATAATCTGGGTGTCAAGGATGACTGTGTGTTGCGCTTGCACTGTGCAGTAATTTTCTCCACTGTTTTAATGTCTTTAGCTGGTCCAGATGGTTGCACTTGATTGCACTAATTCCTCTTACATATGGTATGCTTGTTTCACTTTGACTACAAATTCTGTAACCAGTGCACACATTTAAATACACAAAAAATTATTCTTATGTGATTAAGGCAACAATGACAGATTAAGTTTACACTTGCTAAAGACTCTCTGGTGCTTTGTACTTGCTTTTAGGCTAAACAATGATTTTCTTGAATCAACTTGTACAGTTAATTCAATATGTAAAGCCATGTAAACACAGACGGGTATCTGCAGCTTTTAATCTGAGATGTGCTGCCCATTTCAAAAGTGCCATGTGATCATAGTGTGAGTACAAAGTTGACATCCTGTGCAGACAGCAGGACACAATAGCAAAGTAGGATTACAAACATTTGTGCACACTAGTGTAATTTAGTGAGGCTACAGTGTCTACAGTGCAAAGCAAATCCACTTCTTATTTCATATCTTCATCCAAAAATTTAAAGTTGTTGGAGTGCAACAACTCAATGCATTGTTTTCTTCTTCTTGTTTTTTCTCAAAGAGTCTCCGAAAACTAGTGCCTAAAACAATGTTATGTTTCATTGCAGTGGGGAAAGGCATGAGTGCCATCAACAACATAATGTAATATTTATGTTATGGGAAATGTTTCTGTGATCCTACATACCAAAAAAACATGTCACCAAAAGATTACTGCTGGATTTTATTATTTTTATTTCAGGCACTATTGTTTTGTGGGGACAGCATGAAACGTTTCTTGGGGAAACTGTTTTAAAACCACTTTGTCAATATTTAATAAGGTTCTTTTTACATTTCCTCATTCAGTCAGGAACTAAAGAAACAAATACAGTGTTTATGACTGCCCCCAGCCCTGCAAACCACAGATGTGTTGTTTCCACAGATTTTATCCTCACCAAGTTGTTGTTGCCTCATGATTATTAGATATCAATACTAGGGTTGCACAATATATAGTTTTTTTTATCGTCATTGCAATATCAACTGGCACAATATACACATCGCGAAAGGCTGCTACATCGCAAGATTTTTTGTGCAAAAAAAACTGCACTTTAAAAAGACTTTTTTAGTGTTGCCTTTTGTATTAAATTCAATGTTCAATTTGTTCAATAAAAGAAAGTCGAAAATGTATTTTCTTGTATTTTAGCAGAATACTAAAAGTAGCAGAAATGCAGAACTGAGTACACTTTAATATCTGTTATCGCAAGTAATATCATTATTGCGTAATTCAACGTTATCGCATATTTTCCTCATATCGTGCAGCCCTAATAATACACACATTCCAGAACTGTATTTGCTATTTTCAGTGGTAAAATATGGCTAACTCTGCCTTCTGAGGAACTTTAAGCAGCTCTACATCATTTCCGCTGTATGCAGATATAAAGGTGTTCAATCCTTTTAACTCACACATTTTACCTCTCAACAAAAGTAATTTTCTCTTGTTGCTTCCCCTGTACTGGTTATTAAAAAAAAGCCTTTTGCTTCGATAGGTTACTAAGTATGTTCTCCAATTAGTCAGGTTCTCTCCGTGCAAAATGGAATGTGAGCTGGATACAGAAGAATAACCTGCTTGTTTCAACCCATTCTCTTAAATTAGTTTTACTTGTTAAAGCCTGCTGTCAGTCCTCTCTCCAGTTGACTTAATGGGGAGACAATCAATGTGTTGACTCTGCCATAACACTGAGAGGAACTTCATATTATATATCCTGCAGAGAGGACCAACAGACGAAACTTGAAAGGAAATCTGCATATGAATGTAATGAAACACAGACGGTTTTCTCTCAAAAGATTTCTTATGAATAATTTCATGCTAAATACCAATCAATACATACTCTATTTTGAAGGCATGTACAAGCAGTGGTGTACAAATCAGGATTAATAGCTGCTGGGACTCTCATTAAGGAGAAATTTCACCTTTGTTTTTGACCTTTTTAGCAACAGAAAATATAACAAACAAAAATCCACAGCAGTCTAGCTGCCCTGTAAGGCTCATTACACACCAAATAACTAAAAGATGGAAGGATGAACTATGGAGAGAGAAGTACAATATTATTAGATGCTTTGGGCTGGTGCCAAAGACTAGGCCATGGTGTCACTTAACTCAAAAAGGTTTATTCTCTCTAAGTTGGATATTTTAGTACAACTCCGTTTGTTTGCGAGGGGGGTACATTTCGAACTATTTCTGGTCGGGCTCAGTGGTTAATGACAAGACTCCAGGAGGTCACTGCTCCCGCCCAACAAATAGTCATGCATATAACCCTTCATTTTTTAATTTTTTTGAAAGACTTTGTTGATTTAACATGTTGATTACAGTGGCAGTACACTGTTGTCCATGTTAATAAGATCAACTAAATTGTGAATTTGGCTGCATTCTATCACAGCATAGGTCATCACAGAAAGCAGGAGGAAACTTTACAGAGGCTTGACAGGCTAACCGACCGTGTCGGGGCTGTGTTTCAATGAAGTAAAAAAGACAGCAGTCAGTCCTCTCTAACATTCTCGGTAATCACACGTTTCAAATATTGATTCAGCCAATCTGTTGTCATTAACCTGTATCTAGGTTGATTTCTTCGTGATTATAAAACAAGCTTGATGACATTTGAGCTGTGATTAAATCATTAGGTTATTTCTTCGGTTGTCTGACAGCAAAAAAAAAAAAATAATGTAAATGAGAAGAACTATATCCGCGTTAAAACAGAGTAAAGGTGACCACAGACAGTCCCTCCAGGATTTCGCGACCTTTTTTTGAGATTGTTGCGGCCCAAAATGCCTGATTTCGCGGGAGCTTTTGTAAAAAGTTGCGATAAAAGTTGCGATGTCTTTTGTATGTTTGTTGCAATGAAGTTGCGGGAGGCAGTGAAAGTTGCGATTTTTTTTTTGTATAGTTCTTTAAAAAGAAAAAGGAAACTTGTTTTGGGGAGAATAAAAGTACTCTGGGCTGAGATTTCCTAGTAACCTTACCAAAAAGGTTCAGGATGCTGCAAATGTTGGTATAATATGAAAATGGCTGGTGGATTTAAGACAAAAAATAATAATTTATTGACTCAATTAAATTTGAACATATCTGTCAGTGGCTTGTTGATCTTTACATTGTTAGTTCATTTCCTAACCTGGCCTGGGACACACATTCATACGGTTTGATAAAGTACTTATTGGACTTTAACTTATCATTGCACTTACAATAACGAGCGTTGCTGTCCTCAATTTAGGTCATCGTGTCGTCTCATCTCCTTTTTCTCCTGCATCCACCGTGTGTGTGTTTGCGTGTGTGCAAGCGTCAGTTGCGGGGGGTACGGAGCTGCAGCCCCGCCCGCTGCAGAGAGCTGACAGCCAGGATGGAAACGGCAGCAACTTAAGCGACTTTTAAGTCGTTAAAGTCTACATTGCTGTTAAAATGTATCGGACGGTCTGAAATGTTTTGCATGGTCTTTCGCTGTACGTTTTGTTGGTAAATGAGTCACACACACGTCTCGTCTTCATATCAAAAACAAGGAAATGACCAACCCGTTCTCACTCCCGATTGGCTCTCGGAGCGCACGTGGGACTGCTGTGATTGGTTGAAATCGCGGGAAAACTTCAGGTTATTGGTCAAATGTGCGGAAAAGTTGGGGTGATTGGTCAAAATTGCGAGTCGCACCAAATTTGCGGTGATTGGTTGAATTCACGTAAATTGTCGCGATCGCGACATTGCGAAATCCTGAAGGGACTGCACAGACAAGGCACCCTGGATATATACATAATTTGTTTCAGCTTTTCCTTATGAGGTTTAATGTTAAAAAAAGATTGTAATCAAAAGGATTGCTTTTGTGTGCGCCGCAGTTCATGAAGGTGTCACCTTTGAGAAAAAGAATAATTGTGGGTCTTTATAGGTAAATAGCAATGGTTGAATATAGGTAGTTATCAATGGTTATCAACATTATCTCTCCACAGAGCGCCTCATTTTCACTCCCACCATCATTTTGCATTCTAACAGAATTCAGAATTCCTGTTTCCAGTCTTTATGCTAAGCTAAGCTATCCAGCTTTCTGCTTCTGGATTTAGAGCAGCATTGATCTTCTTATCTAACATTCCACAAAAAAGCTAACAAGCATATTACCCAAACTGTCAAACTATTCCATCAAAATACAGCTGAAGACGAGAATTTGGCTATTAATTTTAGAAGACTTAAGTCTTACTATGACCTGTTGGTGGCGTTCAATGAGAAGCCAGAGGATCAATGAAGTCAGTAAGATTCATCTTCTTTACCATGAATGTCTGAGATATTGTTGGAGACTTTCAGATGCAGAGGGTGAATCAATGAAATATTAGGAGGCTGAGATAGTATACAATATACAATAGTCATGAACAAAGTTCAGAACAACTGAACTTGAGAGTGTGATCACAGGATACCCATTAATACCCATTAAGGACAGAAAAACTGTTTTGGGAAATTATACAATGTCTCTAAAGTATGCTATATTAGGACTGGTGTGTCCAGGTCACTGTGCCATGTTAGCTGATAGAACATTTGTACTCTCAATATATACAATGACGCAGTTTGGAAAGTACTAAAGAATGAAAATGGCTTACACAACAGCTAGGATACAAAATGTCATGCAGGGGATGGGTGATTAAAAACATTCATATTAAAGCATAGGCCTTACTATATATATCCTATGTTTTCTACCACATATCAAAGTGTCGGACCAACAGACAGACTGAAATACCAACACTAATTGGAGCATGGCTAAACTAAAGTTTAGACTGGGGATACAGTATATGAGTCAGGTCCATTAGTTTGTAACAAGAAAAGAAAACACAAGGAATATAAATAACCTCATCTACCATTTCATTTCTAAATGGACTGCCAAACTCTTAAAATCCCAAAACCTCCTATGTGGATCTGTTTCAGCAAGATGAGGTGTTGTCTGTACGGTCCATTAAAGCATACAAATAAAAGATCACTTCAGAATATTCTGAATATGTTTTGTCATTCCGTGATTGACTATCTTTTGCTGTCATGAACTTTGTTCATCCAGCTCTACTTTATCATCACAGCCTCTGAAGCCTGTTTATTCAATCACACAACCACCCAAAATTACAGAAACATCAATGCATCAAATATATGTTGCCTGACTGAACATTTTAGAAGGGTTGTCGCTTTACTAGAGTGCAGCGAGGATAATTGAGGAAACAAGAAAAACATTAAGGAATACAAACAAAGCTGTAGCACGGAATGAACAAAGGATTCAGCCTGATGTTATTATGTTATGTATTCTTCTAAATGTTATGAAAAGATTGAATCTCATCCCGATCTTTAAGTATCAATTTTGTGTACCACTCGACTGAAAAATAACTGGAAAATAAGCTAAATATAACTATGTGAATACTAATACATGGACATGTGAACACTTTTCCGCCTGAAATATAGCCATAGCTATGCCAAAGTGTATTTGGTGATAAACAAATGTCCAAAAATTAAATCTACAACTCAGAGTCAACATTTGTTACTACTTCCACAAATGCTTTTATGAATAAAAACTGTGTAGCACTCACACTTTACAAATCCCAACCAATCACTCAATCCGCTGCTTTTGTCACACTGTATGTACATCTACAGAACATATGTCCCGGCACTAAAGGAAGTACATGAGTTAACGTCAAAAGCATTAGAGTAATGATGTCACCCACATTTTTATTTCTCTCCTCATTTAGTTAAATGCTGCCCTGCGCAGTAAACTGAGACAATCCACCACAGGCTTTCAAGATAATAAAACTGGTATAAACAAGGCCCAATGTGCTCCATCTGCACAGCTGAAAGTACTCAACTCATGAGTCCTCAATGTGGCTTTCTTCCACCGGGATGAATGGAAACAGGGGATGAAATATATGAATGAACCTTCTACAATATGATTTGTTTCTAGTTAGGAGTAACACACGCACAAGACCAGATCTATGTTTATGAAAAGCGTTATACTATGAAGGGATAGAGGTGTTTCAGGCTAATAATCAAAATCTTGGATTTAGAGAATGGGATTTTCACTTACGAAACCTCAGCCTTCATGTGCTGTGTGTCACGAAAGACAAATGACATGAATGCTGTTTTTTAAATATGCCTCCCTGTGCCTCAAGTATTTATCACTGACCTTTGGTTTCCATGTAGTGTTTGCAAGAAGCACAGGGGGATTATTAATGAACATTTGAAAAGTTTACACATTTAAACATATCTCATTATTCTTTTAAGGTTTATTCAGAAAATTACGGTGGCCGACAGGGGCAAACGCCCTGCAACCTAAGAAAACACACGCAAATAGACAAAACACAAGCAAATTAAGAAAACAACTTCATTAATTTGCGCAAACACATGTGCAGCATTCAGCAAACGCACTGCAAATTCACACAACCAAATACATAAACACGCTGCAAATGCACACAACACAACCAATAAACACACTGCAAATAAAAAACGATGCAAAAAGAAAAGCACGCAAACCCCGAAAAAAGAAGCGATGCAAAAAGAAAAACAACTTTATTAATTTGACAACACATGCGTAGCATTCAGCAAACGCACTGCAAATACCACAACACAACCAAATACATAAACACGCTGCAAATATGAAACGATGCAAAAAGAAAAGCACACAAACCCAGAAAACAAATGCAACAAAAAAACTCAGCATCCAGATTATACAACGGAAGTTCTCCAGACCTCTAGAGGGAGCAGCTAGTGGAACAGCTTGATTTTCGACCCCACGGGGAGAGAGCGCTCTGCCTTTTTATTAGAGTTGGGTATGGCTGCAGCCTGGAGAACTCCACAGACTGTATATTAAATTCATATTATTATTAATAAATTAATATATTAATAATATAAAGTCTATGCTCCCATCTCATGCCCTCCCCGAGCTTTGGCTTTTCAAAATAAAAGCTTGCGTCTGGTCCGCTATGTGTTTGTACTTTGGTGTGTTGGATGTTTGTGAACTAAACAGTATGGCAATCATGCTAATGAATACAATAACCTTTTCAGCAGATGTCTTACTTACAACACGTTGGAGTTAGCAAAGTAGTTTTGTGTTTATAAGTGCGAGCGGGATTTATTCAGATTGATAAATCCCACGGTAAATTGGCAGGTTTACTAAACAGGGAGGGACTATAAATCCTGTCTGTTTTTTGTATTTCAAGAGCGGATTGCTCCACAATATGAATACAGATTGATCACTTATTTTGTTGGTAACCGTTGTTGTATAATCACAATATTACACTTGAGGAGGCCTATACTTCAGTAATGTGCCTTTCGGACCTCGAAATGAAACCCTCTCATGTAATATGGCTTAAACAAACGTCAACGATAAACGCTGATGCAGTTTTAAATGTTTTATTACCACGAGTTTACAGACGTCTCTGCTGATTGAGTATCACCTGTGAGCCGAGACACACCCACCAAACGAGAGAAAACATATCTCAAACATAGACTTAATATTTACAGTCTATGCAGTTGCTCTCTCTCTCTCTCTCTCCCCCTTCTTTTTGCATCGTTTTTTATTTGCAGCGTGTTTATGTATTTGGTTGTGTTGTGTGAATTTGCAGTGCGTTTGCTGAATGCTGCACGTGTTGTCAAATTAATGAAGTTCTTTTCTTGATTTGCTTGTGTTTTGTCTATTTGCGTGTGTTTTCTTAAGTTTCAGGGCGTTTGCCCCGTCGGCCACCGTAGAAAATATTTAGTAGTATTTCCATTTATTTCATGTACTTGTAAGAACAGTACGTTTTGATATTGTATGTTATCTGGTGGAAGTCTGGAGCTTTGGGGTTATGCCTCTGTGTTATGGTGGTCAAGGCATAGATGCATCCATTGAGGAATTAATTGATAATTTGACATACAATTAAGCCAGATAATAATTGTCAGACCAATTCAATTCCAAATGAATGTGTGTACATAACTGCGCCAAGTCGAGCGATGACAATGGGAGGGTTTGCAAAGAAAACGGCTGACTGGCTGGATCACAAAATAGAGTTTTTTCTAGATTTGAAACAATTACTGAAACAATGTTGTTGTACTGTATGTATTAGTTCCCTTCATGACTGAGAGCAACTGGACCGGAAATTAAATTACTAGACCACAAAATTGAAATGTGCCGAGCTTTATTGGACAATAAATTACTATACCTTTCTTAAACTTGCTCCATGTTGCCTTAACTATCAACGATCTGTACTGGCATTTGTAACATGTAGAAGAAAACACACAAACTGACCAAGGAAGACAGCTGTATCTCGCACCTGGGTCACACAGTTCCTTTACCAAGAGGTGGTGATGAAAAAACGATAGTTACGTATTGTAACTCCAGATTCTATGAGTATAGGCACAGCCCTCTAAGAGCTTTTGCTATTGGGTTTATCCCTTCGCGCGTGCGCAGTCGTTAAGATTTTCTTTCGTGCCCTGTGCTCCGCACGGGCCTCTCTTACGTCCGCAGATACTGTATATTACAGTGGCGCGACCAGAGATCTGCTCCCAACATCAGCATTTTTCTTCAGCCAATGTTGGTGAAGCAGGTGGCCCCAATCTTAGAGGGCTGTGCCTATATTCATAGAATCTGGAGTTACAATACGCCCTCTAAGAGCTATTGCTATTGGGTTAAGGGCGAAGCTGACATAGTCAACGCCACCTGCGACACAAGGTCCACAAGCAGAACATAGACTAATTAATCTTCCTATTTCCATTGAACAAGGTTTAATGAATCCAAACACATTATTTTGATGAGAAAAATCCTGTCATCATCATGAGTAGGCTACTGATCGTGAGGCCCATGTCATGTGGATTGTGAAAATGTTTTATGGTGACAAAAATTAACATCACAATTAATAGCTGCAAAAAACCCTGCATTCCTCCAAGCCACTCAAGTGCAGGAGGATGGAGAGAGCAGCAAAACCGAACCTGACAGCACATCCTCTGCCATCAAGTACGGATACATCTTCGTGAGTCATGGGGGACTCAGACGCACCGCGCAGATAAAAACAGATGAACGGGCACGGGGACGCCCAGGAGGCTGCTGTGCAAACGTCGGCCACCGTCACGGCGCTAAGGGGGCCGCGGACGCTGGCAGCGCTCTCGCGGAGTGCACCCGAACGTTCTGAGGGGGGGTTCCACTCCCTACGTGCTACAGGTGTGGGTGATAGCTTCACACAGTCAATGAGACAGACGCTGCTCCGAAAGAGCCGCACCTTGTGTGCATTCTCTGTAGTTAACGAACAGCCGCTGTGGTCGTCTGATGTCTGTCGTGCGTAAAACATACTGTAATAACGTGCGCACCGGGCACCGGGTCGGTGAGATGCCTCCTCCGCGTCGTTGTTATGAGGCAGAGGGAAAACTCCCTCGAAAGGGTTGTTAAAACTTTCGGTGTGATGATGGATTTGGCTGTAAAGTGGCCGCGCTCCCGTCCCTTCTAATGGAGAGAAGCACGCATAAATCACACACCCTCTTATCCAACGTCAAGGCGAAGGAGGAGCGCTGTTTTTAGTGACAGCATCCTGAGAGGGGCTTGTGCCAGAGGCACGAAAAGGAGGGTTCCACAGAGCTCGGAGCACCAGGGCTAAAACCCATTCAGCTGTGAATTCAGGCGCACAGCAGGTTTCTGTCTTCCGACCCCTCGACCCGCTGGAAAGCAGACCAACGCCCTGCGTAACATGGCGTAGTAGAGGTGGCTCTTGAGCCCTGAATAGTGCACACCATGGCAGGGGGCAAGCCTAGTCTCTGCAAGCGTTCCCGCTCAGCGGCAAGCCCCACTGCCGCTGACTTTTCAGTGTCCTCGTGCCACGATAGTTGCCAGGGGACTCTAGCAGCTGAACCAGAGTCGGTGCCACTAGAATGACAGATTCTCCTCCTGGATGCGTTCCAGGAGGCGAGGGATCAGAGGGACTGGGGGGAAAAATGTATAGGAGGGCTCTGGGCCAGGGTTGGTGGGAGAAGGCGCCGACGCCGAGGGGTGGATTGTCCCGTGTGCTCAATAGCAATAGCTCTTAGAGGGCGAAGCCTATACCAAATAGAACATAAAGTCACTTCTACATCCTAATGCAAACACGCCTGACAACAATATAACACGAATAACACAGTTTGTTTGCCTTTATAATCATTTAGCTGTAAAATCTCCTTAAAAACTAGAAAGAGATTTCAGCCATTAAACCAATGTCATTATAACACAGCCTGACAAAACAAATCACCCCTGAATGATATCATGAACTAATTATCCCACCATTTTTTGTTTCAAATGGTTATTTGTGCTTAATGTACTTAATGTGCCTCTCAAAATCAAGATTAAAATCAAAAGGCACTTTCAAAAACAATACCACTAATTTATCAACTTGCACACATAGTTGCGTTTTAACCAGCACACAACAAAACTTTTTCCTGCCTTCATCTGTCTAGTTGTAGCTGCAATGTGTAACTTTCCACCAGCGTAAGTTACAGAAGACCTTGCTGCAGAAACATATCAGTGACCAAAAAGGTGACATCAAACGAAAAGGTGGAATCAGAGAAACTCAGTCATTAAGTGCAGGCTGAGAAACTGAGCATTGCAAGCATGCAAGTGACTCCTGCTGTAGCCGTGTCAGAATTTGAATGTAAAAGAGGCCTGGTCTATCAAGACCTGTATTATTTGAATTTGGCACTGCAATTGTCTCTCTAACCTAATGCCAATTATCAGCAGGCAACACAGAAAAGAGGCAGAATAGAGACAGGAGGAGGAAACAGGGAAGGGGAAAAGGACACAAATATTGCAGATTTATTTGGTCGGTGCTGTCTGCCCTCTGATAAGTGTATGCTAATAGTATTATGGCTCCCTTTTCTTACCAAGTCAAGAAGACTAACGCCGGGGCTGATGACTGACAAGCAAAAGAGCCACACATCATAATTGCCCTGTCACACAACAAATAACAGTGATTAGCAGTTTGAAAGGAATAGCGTCAGGATGTCAGCAGCTTTGCTCTGCCTCAGAAAACATATTAACGTGCTAATGTTCTCAGAATAACGGCACATTTTGGAGTTTATAATTTCTCACCTTCAATATGATTTACAATTCTGACATAAATATTCACTTAAAACCAATTTGTATCACTTTTACAGTAAATACAACCTTCATTTTCAGAATAAGAGTCAGAATTAAACAATTGGGTAAGAAATGTCTTGTTTATTCCTAAATCTCATCGGCACATGTATAAAACCACACACTAACATTAGTTTCAATTTGAAGTTAAATATAATATAATACGATTTATACTGGAAACAAAGGAAATCTAGAGACAACTAACTAGCCAATCATAATTTGGAAGGTTCTTAATATTAGTAAAATGGCTTTGACTTCAAATGAACACAAATGCTCAACAAAATCTTTTGTAGAGCTTCTGTCAGATAATAATGACCCAATAGTCAGGGTTGTGCCCCCCCCACCCAGACACCATTAGACCTTTCCTTCTTATACATGTTTGTCAATCAGTTGTATACATGTTAGTGCCAATCTGCAATTTGTCAATAATGGAAAATAAACTACGCTTCAGGGGACTCAAAACCCAAAATTCAGTTTGCATTATACATGTATGTTGCAAAAAAAGCAATAATTAACAAGAAGCATTAAGTATATATTTAAGGATAGGGCTTTGAACTTCTATCATGACAGAACCTAATTTGAACCTGATATTGTAACTTTCTTCAAGAGGAAAAGCCTCCAGTTCTTGACTTCCCACAAAGTTTCAATGATGTTTGGATCTGCGTTTTGAGGAGGCAGTTAGATTCGGTTTGGCTTAATCTCGCTCTTCATGAACAACCCCTAAATTTGTTTATCAGAATGTCAGAGGGTATCATTATCTTGGAATATGGAAACATCAAAAGGGAACAGTGTTTGTACCTCAGGTGCAGATCTTTCTGTCTGTAAAATGAATGTTACATCACCATGCAGAGCAGCCATCCGATTAAATGACGAGGTTCTGCATGCCATTACAGATCCACCACCATGTTATATACTGTAGTTTTAAACAGATATTGGGAATTAAAAGCATGCTTTTGATTTAAACACCTCCAAAAAACGGAGAAAGACAACTTGTCATACTATGTTAGCTCTTTCCGATGCTCAGTGTTGAGTTCTGTGCTACATATACTTACTATATATTAAATGCCTTTATGTGTTCCCCTCAAACACAGGAGGTTTCTGAATGTATGCTAACGGCTTGGAGCTTTCATTTCACTGTTTCAGGCAGTAGATGTTGATTGAGTGTTGTAGCAATTATTGGGGACAATATACTTTTGGCGTTTAAAAACTGTGCTCCCACCCTTTTCTAATTACTGATGCAGTTTGTCTATTGCTTTTGTTTTAAACTTTTGCTGCTGTTTCTCTTACCAAATAACATTATTATACCACAATTCAGGTTACTCCAAAGACTTGGCCTCTTTGGAGCTTTGTCAACTGCTTCATGGAGCTTTAACAAGAGCCTACAGCTATACTAGTGGTTTTTTAAAGGCTGTAATTTAAATGCAAAGGTCAGCATGCTAACACGACAGAAATACCATTAGTTGTGTAGGTACAGTTCAAGAGCTGGTTGGGACGACAGAGGCAGCTGTCGGAGATCATAAAGCCATTAGGATTCTTTGTCTGTGAACCATGAATGAGTGTATAACATTTTTAGCCAAACTCTGAACTGGATGTGCAGAACATCATGTCATGGCAGACTGACAATGCCATCCATAGGACCATGCTGCTAAAATGACTATACATTAATAATTAATCATCTGCTATAATAATAATATTATATAATAATCATAAAATGATTATCAGACCTTATTTAGTGCAGACATATGCTGTTGATTTGCATTGAGCTTATCTTACATGGATAACCTGCGTAGTTGCTGTCTCCATCGATGTTGAGGTGCATCTCTTGATATTAATATTAATACGCTTTTGCACAGAGTGAGTACACTCATCACAAATTCATCAAGGGGACCTAACAAACTGAGCTTTTGTTCCCTGCAGCCTTTTGGAGCTGACATTTCCTCTCTGGGGGAGAGCTAAACCAGGTCAGCTCACAGCCAACTGCCTGGGAATACAGGACACCACTGGGATCCAGAAAGACTCCCTGATGGGCACAGGGATGGAGCACCAATCTACCTCTCCGAACGCCTCAACAAACTAACCGGGACACACTCCCAACCAATCAATGGTTATCTATTTATGGATGTATTATCCAGTTATCAGTGCAACACAGATAAAGGCTTGACACGTTTGGACAAAACTGGTAAGAGCTTGGTAAAGGGTGTTACTTTGAACATTTAGCACTTTTAAAAGGTGAAAAGAAAAATATGAGAAATAGTAATATGCACATACAGTACAGCACAAGAAATATAATAGAAGAATACATCTGTTTTCCTGCTACAGAATATATTTACACACACAAGAGTCAAAAACCTTTCTAAACCTTTTGTTTGCCACTTTTTATTGTTAGGAGCCAATTCCAAGACATCATTCTGGGCCAGTCCACTTCCGGTTGAGAAGCCCGTTAGATATTTTTACCCCTAAAACGAAGATACTGTTTTTTTGGGGGGTTGTAATTAACGTTACAATGACTCAGTAGAGCGTAATCAATCTTGAGGGCACACACTACTACTATTAGATTCAAAAGCTAAAGGTCAGCTGATTTTAACTTTTAGGTGTACTGTAATAAGGCATGGACCGGTTACCGGTTTCAAGGTATACCGCGGTTTGAAAAAGTCACCAGGTTTTAAAACCACTAACATTTTCTGTCATACCGTTCCTAAGGTATGAGCTGTTTTTTGTTGAGTCATCAAGGACAGAAAGTGCACTTTAGAAATCCATCTCCCTGACAGTGTGCAGTGTGTTTAAAAATAAAGTACACTGTGTTCAATGGAAAAAAGTTTTTACCCAAACATTTAAAAAATAAAATATTTTAAAGCTGTAATTGCAATACCGTGATATTTTTGCTGAAGGTTATCATACCGTTAGAATCTCATACCTGCCCATGCCTAATTGTATAATAATTTAAAAGTTGGTTAGTATTATCATTATTTACTTTCACAAGAGATATTGGAGCCTGAAGAACAATGTGCTATTTATGAACTCAACATTGAAACAATAACATGTCATTCAGCTCAGGTAGGGTTTCCAAAAAGGGGAATGGCTCAACATGCTAAATCAGGCCATTCATTGAGATTTCAAAGGAAAACAAAAACATTCTGGCCCAGTGGCCACCTTACTAGGCAATCAAGAGGATCATTACCAAAATTACTTCTGGGTCTCTGGTTGATTGCTCTTAATGTAGTGACCAAACAGTGGGTGTGAATACAAAATAAGCTACCATAAAATCCCTTTTACCTCAATGGCAGAGTAAACAGGACCCAAATAAAGGCCAAATTTATTAAATTCTGTATAATGTACATTTCCACATTATAATTCCACAAGTACAGCAAGAGTCATGTGAGGCGTTCCACTTAATCTTTTCCCCAAATGATGTCAAGCTACCATGAAATAAACTCACCATTTTTATTATTCATTGTTATTTCCAGTCAGAATTTCTACCAATGAGTCCTCATTGGAGGCAAACAGCTCAATCAGTCACAGTTAGCAGTAACAATTATTCATGGCACATACACAAGCGCACTCTGCCAATGTCAGAGTAAAGTTAGATTGAATTTCACCAGTTGGACTTTTATTGCTCTGTTTGATAGCATCAGATACTGTCAGCATATGGTTTGCCGCTCCCTCAAAACGCTATGTTACTGTAAACCTCATGGGATCAACAGGCTATACAACATGAAACCTACTGTCAGTTTGACTGTCTTTTATTAGATTAAATCATATTGTACTTCTGTAGATGCTGCAGGACCCACAGAATAGGACCCACAGAATCAGCCCCAAGCGGATTCCAAGCTTTTCTTTTGTTCCATATAATTCATACTTTACTGCAAGCTGTTACCTTAAAGAAATATTGTTTTACAAATATAAATCTGTCTTGTGCGATGAATTCGCGATGAATTCCACCACAAGTTATATTAAACAAGAAATATTAAAGTACTACTTTTTAAATATTTGTTCTAGGCATGACAAATATAACAAAATTTGTTTATAGTATTTAGAATAATAGTTTATATCAGCAAAGTTTAATTCTTTCAAATCCATGACATTGTGTAATAGTATATATGAAAAATCTGAAAAGGATTTATTGCCAAGTAAATAACACTTACAAGGAATTTGCCTTGGTGGTTGGTGCATGCATAAACAAGCATATTAAACATGAATATGAAATAAACAATACAGAAACAAATATATACAAAATGGCTGTTTTACATAAGAAACAAAAGGTCTAGTCCAGGATGCAGGTTAATGCAAAGTGTAGTGTCTATGAGTAGGGGTGTTGAAATTAATCACTGCATCGATGCATCACAATTCGTACCTGGACGATTCTGCATCGACAGACAGACCGTAATCGATTATTGCCTACTGATGTTACTTGTTGATTTTCAATCACCAAAGTCATAAAAATATATCGTACAGGAAATGTCTGTACCAAATATAGTGGCAAACCATCAAGTAGCTAGAGATATTTCACTGAATCGGGGAAAACGGTGAACTGCTGGTGGAGGATCACCAAAGTAATCATAATTTATCCTCTCTTAAATGTCAATATCTGTGGCAAATTTCATGGGAATCTATTGACTATTTCACAATACTCAAGATATTTCCCTCTGAACGACAAATGTCAACCCTTATGGAGGCTCTAGAGAAAAAGTCAGGCGATCTCCAAAGTTAGTAGGATTCTTCCTCTGGGGACCCTCATTTAATGGCAATCCCTTAAATAGTTGAAATATTTAAAGGAACACTCCGACTTATTGGGACTTTAGCTTATTCACCGTAACCCCCAGAGTAAGACAAGTCGATACATACCCTTCTCGTGTCCGTGCGTGTTGTAACGCTGTCTTACGGTTCCACCGGTAGCTTAGCCTAGCAGTAAGGCGAAGCTCTGCTACTGATGTGATTTGCTTTGCAGCAAGCCTTTCTGAGAATATAGTTCCCGGTTTGTTTACGGTTAGAAGACGGCTGTGTCTCATGTTACGTTGTTTTTTGTACACGCTGTGACTCTACAAGTCACAACGTGTAAATAGGAACATGTTGGCGTTATTTTGTCACTTATTCGGAGCAATACGCTAGTTGGAACCAGTTACCTGCAGGTTCTGTGCTAGGCTAAGCTACCGGTAGAACCGTCAGAAACCCTCAAGGATTTGACAGTTTGACTGAATGGTTGAGGAAATAACAAGAAGAGTTGTTGAGGACTCCTTGGGGGAAGTGCTCATTTTCTGTGGTCATGAAAGGGTCGGCCGTTTCGGCTGTAATTTTTACCATGGTAAATGAGAAAAACTGTAGTACTACTAGTAGTAAAGTTCATAAAAACAATTGCATGCAACTACAGCAACCAATAATGCTTCTAATATCCAGAGAGAGTGAGAGATTAGACACCAATATGAAGGGACTGAGACTAAGTCAATCAACATTTAGTTAAGGTAATGTTTATAGATTATACAGTGTTTTCATTGTAAAGATTAATGGTTCTTACTCGTTCTTGGTCTGACAGTAAAGATATGGTTGGCATTCTTTTTTCAGCCACTCTATCAGTTTGTCTCTATGGATGGCAATGTCGGTCTGTTGGTCGGTTCACCACACTGAAATATTTCAACTATTAGATTGATTACTCGGAAATTTTGTACAGATATTCATGGTCCCTGGAGGATGAAGCCTACTGATGTTGGTGATGCACTGACATTTTCCTGTAGTGCCACCTAGCATTGAAAAGTTAGTTTTTTAGTGAAATCTATCAACAACTATTAGATGGATTGCCATGAAACATAGTACACACGTTCCCCTCAGGATGAATTGTCATATTACCATCATTTTGATAAAATATAAATAAATAAAGCTATCTGGAGAGTTTGCCTATATTTGTTTACATCTTGGCAAACTGGCGCTATAACAATTACACTAAATTAGCTAATAGCAGTTCCTATTTGCAATGTAGCCATGGACGTACAACTGTCAACTATCACTGGGTTACTTTGATACTAAAATGTAAAAGAAATCAGGCAGGTTCTGAAGAATCTTTGTTCTATAAGCAGACAGCAGATTTATTAACTTTTATCCATATTAGCCATATATTACAGACAATATCCTGTCATTTCCTAATCCCACCATAGGAAATTATGAGTTAAATTAAAGAGGAGCACAGTGAATATGCTTACAGTGTTCATTTTACTTCTCCACTTGTAATGTTTATCCCGTCGTAATGGGACTTTATTCTTTGTAAAGCTACGAAACTTACGTTTCTCAGCTCTGATCAACCTTCTTTTTTTTTTAAATGTCTTCTTCTTTTCTTACAAACAACTCTTCATCATAAATATATTTTGAGAATAACTATGTCACAGCAAATGCCTTAAGCTTTTTTCATGTGTTAGCATTTGTCTTTTATAACTGTCTGATGCAGCCATAGAAAATGAACACATGCATCAATCACAGGTGGCCTGGAGGGAACAAAGTGCTTCTGGAACATTCACCAGCCTTTCATTGCTGCTGCATAAGCAGGACAAATTTCTCTTACAAATTTCATCCACTTCGGTCACAGTACAAAAAAGAAAACGCTATCAGCACAATAGCTCCTTCACGAAGCATATCCCCTTTATCTCTGTTTGCCCTGGAATTCCTTATGCATAAATCATCATCATCATCTGCAACCTGTTTGAATTTAATGTGTAATTTAACAGAAAATCCGAAGCAGCACAGTCGAAACAAAATCAGCTTTGAAAGACATGGCTATTGTTTTGAGAAGTATATGTGTATATATGTTTTCAGAGTCACAAACAAATTAGAAAGAATTAGAAAAGTAGAACTCAAATTTCCATTTCCATGCAGCCTTTTAGAGAACAAAGTAAATCATGCTGTGCACATACATAGTGCCATCAGCCAGCTCAGAATTATTAATTTCCTCTTTTTGGACTGAGAGAATTCACTAATTTGATTGTGTGTTTTCATGGATCATTGTCATTTCCTTGTCAGAAATGAAGTGGCCATGGATTAAGACAGCATTGCCTGTCAGCAGCCAAACCTCATCTGGCAGAGCCTCAAACCCTCTGATCCAAAACTGTGTTGCTGGCTGGCTGAGCACAGAAGAGAGTCACATACAAATGAAAATATGCATGTAATTTAACAAACAACTGGAGTCACTTGTCACTGATGCAAACATCCTCTGTGTGCTGGCAACATCTCTGTTAACTTCTTGTTTCTCTTGACTGTGAACTTTGCACCACAAATTCTGCTTTCTCCAATACCTCGCCTGTTTTTTTTTACCAACAGTGAAATAGGTCTGACAGCTGGCATAATGGAAAACCGCCTTACAGCGCCACTAATGACAGGGTTTCTCTATAGAGTGTTAAGACAGATGTAGTTGATGTATTGTCTTCCACTGGGTACTTTTTGAAATTGTCAGTGTTTATTGGAGTGATTCAGAGGCTTTAAAGTAATAAGACATCACATGCGATTGATGGATTCTGTGTGCAAAGTGCGAACACAACACCGTGTCTTCTTGAGATTAGTAATATAAAAATGTAATTTGTTTTCCCAAATACAGTGTGGTGACCAACGTAATCGCTACCAGGATTATGTTTGCAGGCAACGATTATTCGAGTGAATAAAGCACTACATTTATGTAGCACACAGGAGATGGTCAAGGTGGATGGCGGGCGTACAAAGAGCAAGATTTTCAAACTAGAACGTAAGGACCAAGACCTGCATTTTGAATCGTCTTTGACCAAATAAACTGTAATAAACTGTGTTAGAGAACACAATCTGAAGTGGCGGTCACCCCACAAATTTACTCCTCCATCCAAAATGGGTGGAAGTGAAAGCTTGGTGTCTTAGTGACAACCTGCAAGCCTAGTTGGTGAACTTCTGTAGCTGCCAAGATGAAATTAACTAGTGCAGCCAGGATAGCACTTTTCAGTCACAATAGCTCTTTCTCTGTGCTGTTATGTTTACTTCTCCCTGGCATTCTGTTCACCATTGCACACCATTTCATTAAATAAAAAAAAAATTGATAGGGGAAAATAAAACTCTCCGAGCTAACAAACTTATGTCAAAAAGCAAACATATTGGCTTACAGTAGCTCAGACGCTAACAATACAATAAGTACACACTGTTAAAACGGGTGTTTGTTCAACCGCCTCTTGTCTTCTGTCTGCAAACCATTCCTTTTTTTGTGGAACATGTTTTACTCTGAGTAGTCTATATCCATGACCTTCCACTTCCGGGATTGCTCCGTTGCCAGATGGCCGTTTCCTTCCACTTTCTTTGTGTTGGCTTTTTAAACTCCAGTGGATTTCTGAGGACTATGGTTAACTGCTACTCAGATCTCTGCAGGGTGAATCCAGACAGCTAGCTAGACTATCTGTCCAATCTGAGTTTTCTGTTGCACGACCAAAACAACCCTTGAACGTACACATTCCACCAAAATAAGTCCCTTCCCAAGGCTATTTTGCAGAGGCACTGTGTGGTGCTTAGCGCCACCCATGAGGACTGTGATTGGTTTAAAGACATGCCAATAAACCAGTGCATGTTTTCCTCTCATCCAGGAATACTGTGTGGACTAGCCAGACCTTCCTCCGCAGTGCTGTGGAGGAAGGTCTGGCGATGTGAGACTATACTCTGAGTAACTGTCAAGACGGCTGTCAAGTTCACACAAGTTAAACTGTTGCAGAGATTAATTATGCCTCCACAAGCGGATCTTCTGATTGCAGTGATTCCATTGGAATAAATAGATTTGTGCTGTCCAGGCATTTAGAAGAAAGTAAAACTCCCAGTTTAACAATAGTTTCTTTTTGTCCTTCAATCATTGTAAAACATGATCTTTGGTGGTTAACTGCTTTAAGTGACAGAACAATAGTCATTTAAGATGTATTTATTGTATGATGTCTGTAGTGTATGTACATCCATGATGAACACCAGCCCATTAAATGATTTGATGATAAATGTTTTAAAATTCAACATGCAGCCCATCAGTAAGTCTGAGGTTGTTGAGGATGCATATTTTAAGCATGAATCCAATACAACCTGAATAAATACATACTATATCTTAAAATATATATATTATTATTATTATCATAATTAAATTATGAATTACATGAAACAAAAATGCAGTCATTCAGCATTGCTGTTCCTGTACCAAATCTCATAATTCAACAAATGGCACACAGAGATCTGGAGATTAAACACAATTTTATGTAATTTATAGACTTTTTCTGAAAAAACAACTGAGACAAGAAACAGTTTTCTTTTTTGAAAGTGAAATGAAAAGATTGATCCCACGCCATGTCTGTGCATTAAGTATTGAGCAGAAGCCAGGAGGTGAAAGTGCACCTATCAACACCCCTTACACTCATTAACACAATGTATTTTGCGTGTGTGAGTACACAATCAGAAATAACAATGACAATTTGTCGTTTTAGAGTTACCTGCTGTGAAGTCCAGGTAAAGTGTAAATTCTTGGAGAAATAAAACTCTACACACATATAAGACAAAAATATGTGTGTTGCTGTATGTGGAAATGACAGCAATCCTTGTAACTGAATGGTATGTCTGCACGAATCCCACTCAAGTTAATGACAATATAAACCACTGGGACTAATTAAAAAGTGCTGTCTGGGTGAACATGTATATGGTGTAGTATGGTTGTCAGTACAATGTGCCTGCATTAACACAACAACAATAGTACTTGTTATATCAGATGTACTGCCCATTCTGTTAAACAAGACAAAGTAAACCAATAAAAGTGTAAAATGGTCGTTTTGCACAGACACTCTTGACTCTAACCTGAGGTACTGTAAAACATTATTGCAAATATTCCCTCAACTCAGAGAGGGAGGACAAATAACTAAATATTACACTCATATAACCAGAACACGCATGCCCTAGGATGCAGGACACAGTGCACTCTTGCCATGCTTTTCCCATCCACGCAAACAGGAATATCACCCTGGGTGCAATGTACCAACAAGCCTGAAAACAACAATAACAACTCATATGACAGCTTGGGAATAACATCCTGTGGATAAATATGTGTCATGTTTGCTCCTCATCACTGAAATCTCTGTAGCGTTTTCTCCTGCCACCCAGTCAACACCCAGGAGGCACAGGAAAGGTATGGATGGATGAATATATTCAGATATTAGGTTTTGAACACACTGTCTATCACACACACACACACACACACAAACACACACACACAGGTTTTGGCAGGAATTGCAGAACAGGTGCTTTGCCCAGGGGCAACATTTCCTTCTAAACCCTTGGTGTGATTGCTGTGCTTCTGCTGCCAAAACATCAACCTGGGTTAACCTGGAAAACAAAACTTTTTACTTTTAAGACTGGTTTACAGACTTGGCCTACTGCTGGGTTACACTGAATATCAAATGGAGATTCTAGGGTTAAATACAGAATCTAGTGTTTCCCAGAAGAAACAGTTCAGCTGATGTGATAAGCCATACAGATCATGTCTTAATATAAAGTTTTTTTATGTGATGTAGCAGCTTTTTTTCTTGAGGGTCAATGCTTCACGTCAGAAAAAAATGCTTTAATGTTTGTATGATACAAAGGTGGTCTTTATGTCAGGGGAGGTGACACACCTCTGCTATAAAACATTACAGAAAACCCTGCAATACAGTACATACATCTATCCATAGAGTTGGGTCTCTTTTATTTGACTGATTGTGATTCCAATTATGTTTTAATTTCTTATCAAATACTGACTCTTGTCATATAGTTTGAGTCACAAAATAAACTAAAATATGTTGAAAGCAACAACAAAAACAACAGCAGATTCAGACTGCCATAGAAAAGAAGTATAGGTGAGGCTTTGAGTGAGGCATGATTTGGGACCATTATAACTCCAAAAAAGGAACACCAAAAATGTTGTAGTGAAAATGCGTATGCTGCAGTGAATGCTTCATCATATTAGACTGACTTTTTAACAGCTGTGTAGGGCTGACCCGGATGCTGACAATGTCTAAATCAGTATTTGAATGCTTTGTGCTTCTTTCTTCTTATTTTTTATTGTTATTATATATATACACACATTACCCCAAAAATCCCAAAAAGCCCATATATGTAGCCCATGAAATGGGGGAACTGGGCGGGGCCTATGGGGCGGGGCTATCATGCACTATAATCAATAGACAGAGAGCTAACCGTCCTTACTTATCCTGGCACCTGGCCTGAGCTATCATCTGACAATACCAGGAGTGAAACTGAAAGTGTGACCACGTGAGGGCTAGCAACTATGGGCATGCAAGATGTTGAAAAAGTCAAACGTCTGGAATAATGAAAACATTTGCGAATATAATCCCCAAAAAGTTGAGTACCATATATGACTAAGGAAACTGGTATATCACAAATTTACAACGAGTTTGGCAAATCCCTTGAAAACTGGAAGTAACAGCTTAGCCTTGATAAGGTATGATTGCCAGGCTTTTTAAATTATATGTATTTTTTTATATGTATGTACCCTATAATTTATTTGATGTGAAATATCCAATCCATACTGACTTTGTTTTCTGTAAACGCCTCTGCCATCTGTCAGCAGTAGCAGAGTGCACAGCGGCTGGCTAACCAGCCTGCCAGGGTGATTGATAGGCAGCAGAAGTTAACTAAATCTGTATACAAGTCTGCATCCAAGGGAAAAAATCAAGTGAAGAAATTCTCGCTCACAGGCCGCCAAAAGTCCGTAGATTGATTGACTTGACTGCGATAATTTGGTGTGGGTACTGGAACTCACATCAGCACAAGCATGAAAACATTTCAAACAATACCCAACTCTAGTGTCACATGCAAAACCATAGACATATGCCCAGTAAGTACAAACTACCCTTTTAGGAAGCAAAATCATGTGTTCTTAAAATATGGAACAATTTTAAGAACTGTTTCTCTCTCTACCTAACCGCACCACAGTGAATGGATGAATAATTACAATGGCAAACATTTGTAACTTGTATTATCTTTAACAAGTAGCATTAATATTATAAAGTATGTAACCTCAACTAGCCTCTACAAATAAGTGTACCCTAATAGCATCAACAAACATGGACAGATTTCTATACCTGGGGCTCCTCATTTATCCAATCTAATGATGTCATCAGGGTAAGCTCAGTCAACATGCAGTCCCCACAGGACAATGTCACTTGCCGCTATTCCTCCGCCCCACATCAGCCTCAATCATCCCCCTCTCTGTGGGGTTCCTCTACAAGACACACTTTACCAAACAGCTTTGCTTAAATAGCACATTGGAACCCAAAGGCGGAGCTGTGATGCTTTTCGTGGAAGTGGAAAGCGCCTGAAGCCTCGGGGTACGGGTGGGCAGGGCAACTGTTGGAACACATGACAAATCTAATCATACCATTTAGTTCAAATGCTAACACACCCCTCTAGAGAGACAGGATGGCAATGGCTGGAGTATTAGATGCATTTGTTCTCCCTCTCACTCTCCTCTGCCCTCATTCAGGGCTGTCCCCTGTGGCTCTCTCAATCTACTAGAGAGAATGCAAGCGATTGACAGGAGCACCAGACACCTCAGCATGGATGGAGAAAGGGTGAGATAGAGAGTTAGGTTTGGAAAATTAAAGAGTGGGAGGACAGGAGATAGAGAGGAAAGCTCATATTGGGTCACTGCGGGAGTAATGAATGGCTACAATCCCAATGCGCATCACTTCATTAAAGAGCTGATGGCTTTTGGAAGCGGATGAGCTGGAACTGAACCGCTAGTGGTCCATGAGGGGCTGGGTTTTTCTCTCTAAACCCAACACTCTCTATGATGCTTTGAACTGTTTTTGACTTCTTCCCGAACACAAACACATCACCCAGCATGCAAAGTATAAATTATGCGCAAAACAACCATCCGTGTGGGTCTGAATGTACTCCTCACATACAATCATGTAAATAATGAGCTGACCTGAATGCTCAGCTCTTCGGACGTTGCCATGGTAATCAATGTCCAAATCAGTATTAGTATTTGAATACTTTTGAGAACATAATTACATAGGCATTTCCCCCAAAAATCACTCATGCAATAAGGAATAGAAATCCAGCATGATTATGCATCAACATTCATTTTATAGTTAATATTCTCAGATCCATAGTGCTGTTGTGTGTGCAGTAATGCAAACTGTAATGGGTCCACCGTGCTGGGTAGTGAGGAGCAGATGTAATCTTTGACCAGTCGAGCATTTCATCTCCATAGAGGGGAGTGCCACTGGGCGGGAGTCATTCAGGCAGGCTGGTCTTGTTTGATTGGGCACGGGAATGATGGTGGACTTCTTGAAGCACGTGGGTATGACAGACTGAGCCAGTGACAGCTCGAATATCATTGTAAACACACGCTAGTTGGTCAGCACACTTTGTGGACCTGCCCACTGATACCGTCATGTCCGGCTGCTTTCTTGGTGTTCACATGCTTGTGCACATACTTCCCCCTATGACAGGCAGTACATGCAGATGAACGCCAGCCATCCATGCCACCAGAGCTCCTTTATCACCCACCGGCAAAAGACCACCGGATAACGTGTGACACATCACAGCTTCGAATATATATCAAACTTTCTCTGTGAAGCCCCAAGAATGGTATTCGGGACAGCAAATAATAGCCATTGCAACACACTTATCTAGAAATAATTGCTTTCTGGTTTTCTTCTAATAAACACGAGACTATTTGCCTAAAATGTGGGCTTATTTACCTTCACTCTGCCAAGGCTAAGAATCTCCAGGATTTCTAGCCTTTATTTGCTGCAACACTGCATGAAACAGAGAACAGGGAACAGTGGACTGGACGTTTATTTGAGAGAAACAATTTATTGATTTTTTTTGCACAGTGGCCGAGTTGGAGAACAGTGCGATACCTGTTTATTTGTGTTTGTGTGTGTGGATGTTAGTTTGTGAGAAAAAATGAAAGACAGTGTTGGTATTTAAGCGTGTGTGAGTGCATGTTTTAGTGTCCATGTTTGCATAAAAAAATAGTAAAACTAAAACAGCTCTGCCCATCTCCCACTGCTAGAATCTCAATCTAGTCTAGAATTTCAAAATCAACATCCAATTTGGCTCAAGTCTGTATCTTCTCCCAGTATCCCAGCCTCCCACACATCGGTAGAAGCGCTCCTTTGGATTCACTCCAGACTTTAGGACAACTTTGTGCCCAGTAAACCAACAAACTCCTCATGACGCCTCAACACACATGACTGGATACCGCCTTCCCTTCCAAAATTCAGTTGTTTTGTATGTGTGTTTTATTTTAAGCGGCTGCCAGAATGGAAATGTGACCAAATGATTCAACACAGTGCTTCATTTGGTGCTAGCTGGTTTGGTCGTGGCAGATAAGGGTGAGTTGAGCACAGGCAAAGCAATAATCATTGGAATGATTAATCTTATTAAGGTGATTTGATTGTTCTGCACAGTGCAACGTATGCTCAGACAAATGTTTCTGGCAGAGCAAATGGATTTCTTATGAAAATGAAATCTGAATCTGAAACCACTTCATCACACGTTGGTGGATCTCTACAGAGGAAAAAAGGAAAACAATAATTGAGATAGAGACAGGCCTAAAATTGCTCATTACTAATTCATTAGCCTCTGGCGTAAAGCTGACGCAACCAAAGTCCCACCTGATGCAAGTCAAATACACTGACAGATTGAATTAAGACATTTTAAGAGTTGGAAATTCATAAACAGGAACATTGCTGGAAACTAGGGAAATGGCATGTATCTCAGTCAATCAGGTAAACTGATTTACTATTAAAGGTTTAAAAAACTGTAGACAATTGAATGTATCATGTTGCTAGCATGGACAAAAGCAATGCAACTATGAGAAGGAAACCACACTGCTGACAAAATACAATAATAATAAAAGAGGCTTATTCTGACATAATGTAAATTCCTACAACTTTTGAAATCCAGATAAACTCATTGCTATTTTTCAATTCAAGAAAAACTAGGTAGCAAACAATCAGAAAAGAAAACCTATTTAGACAAATTGGTGGACAATTTCACAATACTTAGTTATTCTTATTCAGTATTAAGGTTCCAATAACTGTATGCGTTTTGGATCCAGTTCTCATTTGGCAAAATCCACAGTGTGATTTATTTTTACAGATATTTGGTCATGAATGGCAATTATTAGATTTAATAATAGATTCAAAACTGGACTCAGATTTGATCAAATGCTATTGAACCCGAATCAATAACAAGTACTGTTGAACCATTGTTCACTGCTATATTGAATTATTTACAACTACTGGAGGCTGCACAGCTTCTATGGCATTCTGTATTATGAGCCTGAGATCAAACCACCACTCCCCACTTTCATTCCCATGCGTTTTTTTTCAAGCACCTGTCATGAAAACGTTTTTACAGACAGCTTTACGCTTTTCAGCCTAATGTAAATCACAACCCGCAAGCCAGTGACAGAGAAAGACAAAGGGAGCAAAGGAGGGCATACGTATGAGTTCTCTGTTTATCTTTGGTTGATCATGAGAAAACAATACACAGAAATGAAGCTGGTGTTATAAAACCACAAATTTCAAGGGCCACTCGACATCTAATAGAACAGTCTGCAACGGATGAGCAGATAAAGATAAGAGAGATTTCTTCCAAAGTGAGGAGTAACATTTCATTTTTTCATCTTTACCTGGATCCCCATTAGCTGCTGCCAACATGACCGTAGATCTTCCCGGGGTAAACACACAAGATAAACAATTTATACAAGAAGAAAGCAAACAGGCCGATGGGATAAACAGACCCAAAAAATAACACTTGCCAGTGCACCAAAAAGTGAGCTACTCTATGTGCTGCAGTGTATTTAATAACAACTTATTCAAGCCGACTGTCTCTGTAACTTGGAACTGAACCTGAACAAATATGAAAATCTAGGACAGGTTACAAAACAGCTTTGAAGACTGTCACATCATCCTTTTTGCAGATTACCACAGGGATCATCTTTTCTCTTTGCATCAATAAAACTGATGAGTGCCTGCAGAAGTGAAGACTAATTTAAACTTCTGAAATTACTGTTTGAATAGATGTTTTCAAATGAAGCTGACTTGCTATCAGTCTACTTCATCTAGCACAATGATGCTAAAAGAGAATTTCCCCTTAGCTGCTCCTGACCTCTTCATGAGCAAGAAAACTTGGTCTTTCTTCAGCTTTTACACTGTGTTGCCATATTTTTAAAAGTACCTACTATTTTCTTATTCTGTAGGTATGGATGCAGGGGGCAGAGCAAAAACCAAGAGTCAGAAGTGTCATGTGGCAGAAAAACAGAAATAAATTGTGTTTGCACAGGAAAATGGCCAGTTTGAGACTAAAACAAGACTGGCTCTGGTCCCTGAGGCATGCAAAGGCCAAACTGAATTTTTTACACAGCTTCATTCACTTCTCCCCAGTGCACCATCAATATCACAATATCAGCTGATGGGTTGCATTTTTTTGTTTGCCCACGGGCTGCATTTTCCTGTTTTACAACATAACATCACGTTTCCTTTTCCTTTCGTTTCCTTTTATGGCAGGGGTTTTCCATAAAGGGCAGACAAAACTATTACTGAATTATACTTAGGCTTCTGGAGTTCTGGAGTTATAAGGAGCATCTTTTTATGATTTATATGATTTCTTCGAGATGGACATTGAGGATAATGCCCTATCTTCAGTGTCACACTGATCTAAAAATAAGACTCAAAGAGAGAGTACAATTTTGGAGCCAATTGCTGCAATCAGGTGGTAAGTGTTTTAAAGTACCTTAATTGCCTCCATGAAACAGCCGCTGCTGCTCCAACCAAATCAGCAAGCTAAACTACAAAAACTAACTTTCCTTTGTTTTCTTTCACATCAGGCAGTATTTTACTCTTCCACACTACCAAACCTGGCATGAAACAGTGCACCATAAATATTGTTCAAATTTGCTCACAACACTGTGTTCGACAGCAGACTGTTTCTACTATTTTGTTGTCTTATACCACCTTATACTTATTCTGATTTTGAAAGCTAAAAGGGTAGGTAGGGTATCTATATTTGTTGCCCTTCTTATTCCAAACAATAGTCTACGATCTAATTTTTAGTCGGCCACTGTTAAAAAAACTGTATAAAACATTATTTTATGATTGTTTTATCGCCGTTACGTTGTAAAGCACAAATAAACACACACACACCTACACAGGAAAGAGCTGCTTCATCGGATTATGAGTGAATGCAGTGCTTCACCCTGTCTGTTTCATTGTGTGTGTGTGTGTGTGTGTGTGTGTGTGTGTGTGTGTGTGTGTCAGTTAAACTTGCGTTGGTATGAGATGCTGAGGGGTGTGAGCGGCGGTTGGGAATAGGAACGGGCTGCACAACCTGCAGGATGTTATTGGCCAGGGGTTACACACGCACATGGGGCCCAAAGGCTCTTTACTGACGCCCATAAACGTTGTGCACATGGGAAAAAAAGAAGAGGAAAAACAGGCAGTGGCCAGGGTCTCTCTGCAGATATAGACACCACCTCATACTTCTAGTGGGTCATAAGTGATAATTGAGAGGGATTATTTGTGTATTAGTCTATACATAGTTTTTAGAATAACACTGCACATTACACATTTAATTAAGTCAAAAGACCAACTTAAACTCTTGGCTGTTGTGCAACTAGACGGCAAGAGTGGATCAAAGTTGGCTTTCTAGAACAACACTACTCCATTATTTTGTAATTTCCAAAATTAGATTTTTCTGTAGGTAAACTAGTTCACTTTGAGGCTGGCTTGTTTATTTCATTTAAAAGGACATTTATAGAATAAATTTATGAAGGATTCAGAATAAAAAATGTAGCTGCGGAGATATACTTTGCTGAGTAAACATGTTTTTCTAAAAAAAAGTCCCACTAGAAGCCCCACTTCTCCAATGCAACAGTGTTTAATCAAAAAACTACCTTCAGCTCGTCTTGCAGGAACTGCAGAAAACCCACCGGTCTGATGTCGACCTTACATTAACTTTAGAACTAAGAATGTGTTGGGCTGGTAAACATGCGAGAGTCGGCATATCCTTATTGTAGAGAAGCAGATCTCTTGGGGGGCTTGGCCTGTCTAGTCTTATTGGTTATTAGTGGGCTATAAATGCCTATAAGATTATGCTATGGTTTACCTCAGCTCAGAGCAACTGGTGTCAGATCCAGGTCATGCTCCTCTTACTCGCTCCAAGCCCTAGTTTGCAGTAGCTTTCCTCTCTGCCCATCGCATTTCACATCTAATCCTATAGTAAATGGCTCTCTGAAAATCTGGGTACAAATTAAGTGTCACTTCGGCTGGCTCACTTTCCCCCAGACAACTCCAATTTGTAATAATCATTTATTCTTACCTGCTAAAATTGACCCTTGATTTAAATTTTTTGATAGGGGTGGCCTCCGATATCTAAAGAATAAGCATATAATGGTGTGTTTGCTAGCTTTGAGCAATTGTGCACAACCTTTAATTGGAATAGCTCAGATTGTTTAAGATACTTGCAGTAACATGATGTTACCAGGACCGTGCCAATTTCCTCAAATCCCACCTCCGACCGGTATAGATCTAATTCTTGAGGCTAAAACTCTATCCAGGGTCCACATCTCTTATTTTTATAATCTTCTCTCTCCATCTATTGCAGCTCTTGTTAACAAAATAGGGCCAGCTGGGAGAATGAATTGCAGATTTCTCTGTCAGATGACTTTTTGGCAAAAGCCTTGCAAGCAGTGAATTCTTCCTCCAGCTGCACTAGCCTTAGTCTGATACAATTCAACGTTTTACATAGGATTCACTATAGCAAAGCCCGGCATGCCAAGATCTATCCGGGTGGATTGGATGAGGGATGCAATAGATGTTACCAGACCCCTTGTGATTTGACCCACATCTTGTGGTCATGCCCCAGACTGCAGCTGTTCTTTAAAACAATCTTGAAGAGTTTGGAGTTGAAGATCTGTCTATCCCCATATATAGCTATTTTATGCAGAAGCAATGTAATTGCTTTTACCGCTCTGATTGCCCATCGGAAGATCTTGAGTCTTTGGAAGTCACCCACACCACCATCATTTAAGGCCTGGCTGAGTGACACTATCTTTTTTTAAACTTAAGAAAATAAAGTTCACTCTCAGAGGCTCCTCTGATAAATTCTACTCTCATTGGCAGCCGCTGATCCACCATGTTGAACAGCTCCCCCCTAGGGAAATGTCACCGTAGCGGCCTATGTCACCGTAGTGGCCTATTTGGTGCAGGTTTGTATAGGTAGGCCACTTACTTTGCTATACTTCACTGTCTGCCCGCCGGCTCTTGCTCTGACTGTTAGTAGGACTGAATTGCTCACAGCAATGACCACATAACCTCACACTCCCACAGTTCCTCTTACAGGAAGCCTTGAGGCACACGGTATGTGGGTCATTCCAAATGCACAAATCAGATGAAGAGAGGATTAGCCAAACTAGGACTGAACAAAGTGGAGGAAGTATACAAAGTAATATTCAGCTGTTGGATAATAATGGCCATTTACAGAGAGTGCACCCCTAATGTGCCTCTTATGAGACATGCAGCAAATGTATACCTTGAAAACTAAAAGCATTGCAGTGTGTTACTGATAGAGGCTCATTATGATATTTGGCAATCAATTTCGCAGCTACAATTGAGGACACTCAGGTCATGTAATTTTTTGTAAACTTAGGGGGTTTTAGTTCTTTAGACTGAACGTGTTAAAATTTGACTACATTTAGTTAAAAGAATTAATAAATACATGTAAATGAACGCTTCAGCATTTCACCACAATAACTGCATCACTGGCAGTGTGGAAAAGACAGACTTTAAACCTTTATGTTGAGAAATAAAAATGTACAGAAAACATCATTTAAAGCTGTAGTGCGTGACTTTTTTTATAATAATGAATGTCCAATACATTCAAGCCATTGCCAAATGAGTTGATACAAAGCTAATTAAGACAGTCAGTACCACACAACTCTCTCTGTATTGGCTTCGTATATGGCTATGTTCAAAAGATTGTGTCGTCCGACGTTTGGCACGCATAAACTCGAGTGAAGATAATTACCTCTTGTCTATCTACCTATCATGTTTTTTTAATCCTCCGTGTCCTCCTTGGCTACGTAGCAACTGTGTGGAGGAGGGGTGGAGGTGAAGCGCGATCACAGAAGGCTTGTATCATGTGGATGCACCAACAGAATTGTTGTCATTACTTAGAATTCCTCATGGGGGAGACAGAAACTACGCACTATAGCTTTAACAGTGAACTAAATAAATAAAGTCTGTAAAATCTAAATCATTTAGAAAATGGAGGCCTTCTTTTGGTTTCTGAAGGGTATCAGGGGTATCATTCCAGTGATCGGCACATCTGGGTGATGCCGTCATCATGTTTGATGATGTTTCAATTGACATTCCCTACAACGGTAGAGCAACGCCGACCTCGTCTTATACACCAATCTCTCTCCGTTGCTGTTGTAGATGACCAGGAACCCACAGGTGGGTCTTCAAGCGCCGGCGTTTCATTTGCACTCACCATTGTGTGACTGACTAGCACATCAATCCGCTTGTTGTGCTAACCTCAGCATATGTTGCTAACAGCATATGGCTCAAAGTTTCCAGGCGGAACTCCCGCTGATGAACTTTGGTTCCAGATTACGTGCATCAATCTACATACCATGTATTCTGTGTGCGGCTGCGTGCACTGGACTGGACTGTGATGGTTCGATACGTATACATGAACCGCTACAGCCCTATTGAACTCGGTTTAGGGTTTTGTGAAAATTAGCAACTGTGAAAACCTCTAACTTTCTGCCTGGAACACATTAAATATTACAGTGAGGGAGAGATTTTAATGTCAGAAGATTGCCTCAGCTCTGGTATGAAAGAAGGTTTTCCTGAAGCCAATTGAAGCTCCTGTCAGACTTTTTTTTCCTTCTTTTTGGGTCTCTGCACAAGTACACCCTGTTATTACTGGATAAACAAAACACACACGGTTATTTAAAACACCACCCTAAGAAATGGAAGTCAACAGCAGGTCAAGTCTTGAGGCAAATAGAAGCAGTGAACCAATTACATTTAACAAACGGTGTCCGTTAAGCGCCAATGCGCACTGGGAAATAAGAGAACAGAAATAAGATCACTTCTAACGTGTCTGCCACAGCCCCCCCCTGCTCTAATTGTACCCAGCGTCATGGAGAGGCTTATTGTGTCTGGGCCAAACTAGTGTCCTGAACGTGACACACTCCTACCATGCTGGCTGCCAGAATACAATTGATAGATCTGCCTAACAAGTGAATAAACAAGCAGCATTGATTTGATCTCCGTGCAACATTTCCAATTATATTCATGCAGGTGACCAGTCAATGCTTTGTCAGGTCCTGTTATCCTGTTGCTGTGCTTTGAACCACATGTCTCATGTTCCTCGTACCTGACAATCACTGTCAGAGCCGGTTTCAGGAGCGTAACCTCAGTATGGCTGCTGTCAACAAACACACGGGGGCACAGAGACAACTGACAGGTGTTAATAGGTGGATATCTACACTGAGAGGTCTACACACACACACACACACACACACACACACACACACACACACACACACACTAACACAGCACACTTTGACTTTGAACCAAAATTCATCCCTAAGCTGCAACAATGAGAGGGGATCACAGGGGAGGATTGACAAAAGTAAACATTTACTCTCCGTCTCCCGAATAAAGAGCTGTTTAATCTGATGAAACCCTAAGACACACACACACACACACACACACACACACACACACACACACAGATGATATCTCCCTCCTCTCCTTCAGCAGCTACTGTTTCACTCTTGACTATGCTATACCATCTAGTGGAGCACTCCGGTAGAGCAAGAGGTGGAGGAGTGGAGCTCAGTGCAGCTCAGAATGAGATCTCAGTATCGATCAGAAATACTGACATCAAGCTGTGACTGTGTATCTCAGTGAAAAGCTTCCTCCCACCGTGCTCTCTCTTAGTGGAGAGGTGCAGGTAGGCGGAAAGGCTGGGGAAGATGTCCCAATGTGAACCTGCCACTGTGAGCATGACAGAGCATATATATATATATATATATGGCACTGTGAAAACACCAACACAGCACAACACATTTAGCAGGGGGAGTAAACAATATGCATTAATGTGCATTGACATTAATACCTATCTACCAACAGAAAATGTGTCTGACTGTCAACAAGCACTTCAGACACCACCAGGGGGAGCAGTGATCAGATGTGACACGCTGTCCATCCTGTCAGTAGGTTCAAGTGGAAGTAAAAGACCATGCTGCATAGATTATCTATCCTGTTATGATGTGTGTGTGTGTGTGTGTGTGTGTGTGTGTGTGTGTGTGTGTGTGTGTGTGTGTGTGTGTGTGTTACTTTCTCTGAGTGTAGGAAAGGTGTTTGTCATGTTGCAGGAAACTACCGGCTGTCCCATTTCTCCCACAGACCCTGTCATGTAACAGTTTTTGGAATTCATATTTGACATGTGAGGCTTCAAAGAGTAAATTATAGTTCCGGGAATGAGCTACACCGCTTTAAAAATAAAATAAAAAAACTAAAGTTTTAAAATCAATCCAAAGCTTCAAATTGCAAGAACATAAATATCAATCCTCTCCTTAGATACTGTCAGTCTGCAGGAAATGTGACTCACTTAATTTTCCTCCATGCTTCCTCTTTCTCACATTTGTCACTTACAGAGCAGTTGTTCACTTTTCACTTCTATATCAATGGCCAGATTACATATTTCACAAAAGGTCTATCTTTTGTGGCAGCCACAGCTGCCTGGCGGGTAGATTACACACGCTTCAATAAAACATTCAAGCCAGTGAGGTCATGGTTGGATTATTATGATTTTCATTTTCTTGTTTTTTGTCTGTCACAGAAGATGACATGATTACTCCCTGTTGTCGTAGTAGATTACATTGTATGTGTCCTGACATTAATTGCTAAAACATGAATTTCACTCGCTACATGGAAAATAAACAGTGAATTGTAATCTTGTAGCCTAAAACACAGCTAGAATGCATTGTGTCTCCTTAGTCAGTGCAGTGTGTCTCTACAAGCTTGTTTCCCTGAATCAGTAGTGAGGTCTTCGATTGCTCTGGGCTAACAGTCCAGTCCAGTCTGATCTGGTCTGGTCCAGTGCTAGATCTCTGCCCAACCTCCACTGTGGGACACTCTGCTGCTGCATTGCACACAGCTCCACAGCCAGGGGAGGCAGACTGTGAGTAATATTTTCAAACAGAACACTTACCTAAGTAAAAAGAGCCAGAGGGGAGGTGGGGGAAGCCAAAAAAGAAAGCCAGGATCAGGGGGTGGGGTGGGAACAGTGGGAACGGTGGCAGGGAAGGTGACCAGCAGGAGGAAGGGCATTGAAGAAAGTTGACCCAAAAAAGAAAGAAAGAGAGAGAAATATTTAGAATGTGCAACAGCCAAATCCCAAAACACTTATTATAAAGATTTTATTAAGATCTTATTCCTAACAGCTTTCTCTTAAATATCTGGGCAATAGCAGACACACAATTAGTCAATTAATAAATTAGACAATGTTTAATATTGTAAATGAAATATATTTGGGTTATAGACTATTGGTCTGACAAATTAAGCCATTTAAAGACATCACCTTGATCTCTGGGAAATTGTAAATTTTATGGACTAAATAATCTATTAACCTAAAATAATTACTGTATAAGTCTACAAAGAATTTCTGGTGTCACTAATGATATCAAATGCAAAATAAAAATGGTCTCCTACACAGCAGTAAGCGAGTGTCCCGTCCAAAAATTGCTGGAGGCACCAACATTATTATTATTATTTTGCCTCTCTGTATGTGTTATAAGCGAAATGTGGTGTTATGGTTTTATGTTTTGGTTGTGTCGTTTGTGGTATGCCTGTCTAGCTTGGTTGTGTTTTAATCCTCTGTGATTGTAACGAGTGCTGCACAGAGTTGTTCTGTATTTTTTATCATCAAATAACTTTAATGAATGTTCAATAAAGATTTCAACTTGAACATCATTGAAATAACATTTATGTTTACAATTACCACTTGAAATGATGAAGGCACTTGCAAATGACAAGGTAATACAAAATGTGAACCCTACTTTGGAGTTTCATTTTTACCCTACACTAACAACAATATCTTGGGTAAACAATGAGAATAAATGTGAATAAATTTTTTTAAATCATACCCTCTAATCTAAAAACAAATACTACGCTTATTTACGAGATATTTATTCAATGCTGATCTATTGAGGAAAACTATGGGGATTGACGTCCTTTTGTGCATCTTTAGATGGATGCAAAAAACAACACTGAATGGAAATGCTATTGACTTTTCCAGCCCATAAAAAAAAATCATGAACAGTTGCTGATTGGTTTGGGTTACACTCCCAAATTTAAACCGTCAACTGGACTGAAAACAAAACAAAAAAATCATACAACTAAAAAGATTGTTCTTTCATTGTGGAATTTGTTTTACTGTGGGCAAAATAAGAGCTCTGCCTTCTTCCTGTCCACCAGGTCAGCACCATGCAACACAAGAAATAAATCTTAAGAGCGTACTTACAGTAGAAAGACCTTGAGTAAAGCTAAAGCTTAGCATTAACCGCAACTTTAAAAACTTTTGCAAGGAATGTCGTAAGCGACTGTAGCTTTTGTTAATCTTTCAAGTTAACAAACCTGAGGTTTCCCACAGTTTCTGTTGTTAATGCAAATTTAAGAGCTCGCTTAATGGATTCTTAAATGACTGAAAACACAATACGAGCCACAAATTGAGTTATATTTATAGATTCTTAGTTAATAGAAAAAGACCTGGAGTTGAAGAGTCAGTGCTCTCAATTTATGCAAGACAGAAGCAGCCCTGAATAAAAAGTAGCAAACTCTTTGCAATATATTTTTTTCAAAAGCTACCATCTTCCTTTTATTCACAGAATCCTCCTAATGAAATTATTAAATGAGCAAACAATTTACATTTCATTTGTAAGCTCTGCCCAAACTCTAATATCGTACTTTATACTGCCTTCAACTGGATGCAGACTCTAGTGGCTAAAGCAAGGTTCTAGTTGGTAATGATCAAACTAACTTCAGCCAGGCATCAGCTGAGGTTCTTGCTGTCCTCTGCCTATGCGTTGAGTTCTCCTTACATATTCCCACCCGATTGTGCATCAACTTTTATGACCTCGTGAAAACTCAGATGCTTATGTATTTTCTTCAAGACATTCCAACATGTTGCTCTGTTTAATAACCATGAACAGAGCCCAATTAAACATTTAATTGATGGATCACAGACATATTGGTATCAGTGGGTCGGCCAAAAAGTAGCAACACATTGCAACACAGAGAAAGGGAATGTAGAAACAGTCTTGCAATTACATAATGTGTCCACTTAAGAACCAATCATGGTCACAGTTATTTTAATGACCAACATTTTTATCATCCTTATCAAAGTAGCCTGTTTCTGCTAGAACACACCGCAGGAAACTAAATTTAAGTACATGTGATTAAGTGATGTCCACCCACCCACGCACCCACACACACACACACACACCCCTTGTGTCGAGGAATGGTTATGTAGGCTCTGAAGTGGTAATAGCTGGGTGAAGATGCCTCAGCACCTTAGTGACTTAATGGACCGCTTTAAAGTAGACTTCTGAAAATGAATCTGCTTTTAAATCTCTGTTCTGAGCCTGCAGTGTATGATTTAACGATGATTAGGTTGTGTTGTTCCCAAGGTAACAGTCTCCACTTCCCCCTGCTTAGTGTCTGAGTGTCTGCACCATAGAGAGTGTCTGCACCACCAGAGCAGACTAGGCTAAGGAAAGGAGAAGTGGAAATGACCCAACATAATTACTTGTCCAACCAAAGTAGAGGTATAAGGGTCCAGATAATCCCTTTAGTGGGAGCAAGACTTTCCAGGACTGTGGATAAAACTTTGACTTTCTTCTTTGTTAGTGCTGGTGCGAACAGCTGGGCAGGAAAGCTGCTGTGCTTTTGAAGCAGCAGAAGAAAAAAAAAAAAAAAACATACTGAGAAGCTGTGACATAAGAACTTTGGAGTGTCAAAGCAAAAAGATACCTGATGAGAATTAAATGGAGCTGAGAGCATGACAGATGACAACACTTTCTACAAATATGAAATTGAAGAGTGCATCTCTCACATGCTTGCAGCCGTGCTCTGCAGCATCACCGTAGACAGACAGAGTGATTACAGATGAGAGGGATTGGCTTTACTTGTCTCTCTTTTAATTGCCTCCCCCACTTTAAGAGGAACCATCTATCACTCTCCTCAGCTGAGAGGCAGCCTGTGGAAATCCTCGCGCCTCTGAGAAAGAGAGTATTAAATACTTCTCACAGCACAACATCCACTGTTCAAATCTACCCGTACATCAACCACACACGCACACACACACACACACACACACACACACACACACACACACACACACACACGCACGTCTGAACTGACGGCTGTCACACACTCTGAGGATAATCTGCTGCGTTCCAACCATTTCCCTTCAGATGTGAGCAAAGGGACGTTAAAGAAAAGGACGGACTTTTAAGACTCTTAAGCATCTTCACTTCTCCAGAGGTTGATGAAATTATGTTTCAATCTATCAATCTATCACACACTGCACCCAATGTCTTTGCAACAATACAGCATTGTATCACATACATTAAATGTGTATAAGACTGTTAAACAGCCTCTGCAGTAAAACAAACAGCATACGTCTGACGTGTAACTATAAACCCAGCTGCACTTAATTATTAAAAAGGATGATATCTATATAGAAGTAGACAGTTGGACAGATAGTAGATGTTTTGCTTCATTTTCATGAATGACGATAATCACGCTATTACACAATGTTCTCTTTCTAAAAAGAGTTTAGAAGATCACCACACTAACACACTAGCTAGAAGGCATTGAACGCAACTGCGAACTCCATCTGTACTAACATTTGTTCCGATGAAGGTCTAAAAGCTTGGCTTTTTTATCCAGTTGGACCCAAGTCTGCAGAGCTTTCATTGTCAGGATTTTCTAAAATAGCTTAAATGTGACAGAGCTAGAGCAATGTATCAGCCAATATTGGCTTATTGCAGATACTGCACATAATGGCACATTCTATGTAAACAGATATGCCAATACACATTTTAGTGCACATATGTTATTTGTTTAAATTATGTGCACGTGTTTTTATTTATATTTATACTTCATAATTATTCAATTTCTCATGTAATTAATCCAGTACAGAAGCGTATTGCATTCACCATAGAAAAAATAAAATTAGACACCTTATCTCGTAATTACGAGATCCTGATCTCGTAATATTGAGAAAAGATCTCGTAATTTTGAGAAAAGAGATCTCCTAATTATGAGATCCTGAGCTCGCATTTACGAGATAATTTTAAACACCTGGAAGGCGGCATACCTAGTTGTCAGTAGGCCACGGCAGTGATCGACTGTACCACCGAGAGGTAACATTAAATTCAGCTGGGTTAAGTTAGCGTGATACTTCTAATGTAACTTTGTAGCATTAGTTAATGGACATGTCTTTGCTCGTAGATTTAAGGTTTGTAGATAACAGTTTTATGATTGTGCTTTTTGTTACCTTTGGTCTAAGTGGTCCGTGGGCAACAGAGATGTCTAACTTTAGCTAACAGGCATGATTGAGTCAATGTTGACGTTAGCATATAGCTAGTAAGTAGCCTAGCTAACAAGGGAGAATGTTTGATGTAATGTCAGCTTAACCTGTTAATGTTATGCCTCGCTTCGGGAAACGGAGTGGCGGAGCAAACGACACACCAACATGATGGTCTGTGGGATTTTCTCCGAAAGCGAGTTGTTGCTGAACAAAACATCAACCAGATGCAACAAGACAAGGTAATTCCACTTTCATTGCAATAACGTGGACTATACTTCCCTAGGAATTATTAGCTAAGGTATTCGTCATTAGAAGTTTTTAGAACAAATTGAACTAATGAGCAGCCCCATTCATTGAATAACGTTAGCATTAGGAAGTTAGAAATTGGGTAGTAATTAGGCTCTGCTCGTATTGAATTTGAAGATATCCTGCACCGTGCAATCTGTGGACTAAAGGTCTGTGGTTTTGTAAGGCCTATTAGCCTTTATAGTCTGCAAGATATAACGTTATTAAAGTTTGTGAATGTGGAGAAAAGATTTGGAGCTGTAGGAAAACACAGACATTTTCATACAGGTTTACAAAGGCTTGTTTCCAACTACTGACAAAATGATGCACTACTTACAGCGGGACTGCTTAGTTTGCAACTTTTTCACCTTTTGTTTCTCTTTTTGCTATTATGTTGAACTGTCTATGAAGCCCACATATATGTATATGTATTCTGAGCACATTCATAGTGAATTCTACTACATTTAATGCTTTGTGACTAAACTCATAAACACACACAATGCTTTCTAACTCACTTTATCAACAGTCAAAGTATTATAGATGACATAAAGTACTATATGATATACCTGTGACTGCTAATGAATTATGAGGTGACTTGTGGATGCTCTTGCCTAGTTATTAGAAGTTGACTGATGGGGCTTCTAATAGTAGTAGTAGTAATAATAATAATACCCTGCAGTTAATAACTAATCAACAGCATCCATGAATAACAGCGCAATATACAGGGTGAAAGTGCTACCAAATAGGATTTAATTTTGGTAAGAAAATATCACATTTATTTGTTGGAATTAAATGTGTAATAATGCATCATCATATCATTGCCTACGGTAGCTAAATGTTTCTTGGTGTAAATTGTGAAATTTGAATGTTAAAATATACTTTTGGAAAACACTGTATATAAAAGTATAAATACTCCTGTACAAACTGGCAGTTCATTTAAAGCTAGATCTGCTAATTTTTTTAATATGTCTTCACAGATCAACACATCACTTATCAGAGAAATAGAGGACGCCTACCTTGCACGCTATATACCAGTGTATGGGGACAGGATTGCTACGAGACGATACTCCTGGACAAACAAAAACGAGAAGAAAACAACAGCTCAAAGATGTCCCTTCTTGAAAAACTGCGAAAGAGAATGAGGACATCAACAGCAAGGCAGCTTTATTTGTATAGCACATTTCAGCAACAGGGCAATTCATAGTGCTTTACATGAAAACAGATTAAAAAAAATTAAAAACAGATAAAATACGAGAAAGAGTTACAGTGCAGTATAAGAAATTAAACATTGAAGAGCAGTTAAAACAGTTACATATATAAAAGCAGATAAAATAGGAATTTCTCTTTATATGCTTATATAGATTGTTATACAGTGTCAACAATGCAGCTTCAATATAAGAAATGAACAGTTATTTAAAGAAAGGCAACATCAAAAAGATAGGTCTTCAGCCTTGATTTAAAAGAACTGAGAGTTGCAGCAGACCTGCAGTTTTCTGGGAGTTTGTTCCAGATATGTGGAGCATAAAAACTAAACGCTGCTTCCCTCTGTTTAGTTCTGACTCTGGGGACAACAAGCAGACCTGTCCCAGATGACCTGAGTGGGTGGTTCATAGTGTAGTAGCAGATCAAAAATGTATTAGTGATTTATAAACCAGCAAAAGTATTTTGAAATCAATTCTTTGAGGCACTGGAAGCCAGTGTAGAGACTTCAGTTTCATCATTTAATTTAAGAAAGTTCTGGCACATCCAGTCGTTAATTTGTTCAATGCTCTTAGTCAGTTGTTGTATTGGACTATAGTCCCCTGGCGATAAGGTTATATAAATTGGTGTGTCATCCGCATAACTATGGTAACTTATTTTATTGTTTTCCATAATTTGAGCCAGTGGAAACATGTAGATGTTATATTAACAGGAGAGGCCCCAGAACGGAGCCTTGGGGAACTCCGTACGTCATATTTGTATGCTCAGATGTATAATTCCCTTTAGACACAAAGTAGTCCCTATTCTTTAAATAAGACTCAAACCACTTTAGTACTGAGCCAGAAATGCCAACCCAGTTTTCCAATCGGTCTAGTAATATGTCATGGTTGACCGTATCAAATGCAGCACTGAGATCAAGTAATACCAAGATTTTGCCACTATCTGTGTTTAAGTGGATGTCATTAAAGACTTTAACAAGAGCTGTCTCAGTGCTGTGGTGTGGTCGAAAACCCGACTGGAAGGCAGCAAAACTGTTGTTTAGCGACAAGAAAAGGTTGAGTTGTTGAGAAACCGTTTTTTCAATGATTTTACTTAAAAATGGAAGGTTTGATATCGGCCTATAGTTGCTCATTAGTGACGTGTCTAGATTGTTCTTTTTTAAGAGTGGCTTAATGAGTGCAGTTTTCAGGGCCTGTGGGAAGATACCTGAGAGAAGAGATGTGTTTACAATCTGTAGAAGATCTGTAGCCAAACAATTCGAAACATTTTTGAAAAGGCCCGTTGGTAGAATATCAAGGCAGCAGGAGGAGGTTTTCAGATGTTGTATAATGTCCTCCAGGTTTTTACGGTTAATCATATGAAATTGGGTCATATTGGAATTTGTTTTGCCTGGACACTGTGACAACACATACCCTGTACTCGATATGGAAGCACTGATTGTCTAATTTTCAGAATTTTGTCTTTGAAGAAGGTGGCAAAATCATTGCAGGCCTCGTGGATAAAAGTTCAGATGCTACTGGTACTGGAGGGTTTGTTAACCTATTGACAGTAGCAAACAAAGCACGTGAGTTATTATTGTTTTTGGCAATAATGTCCGAGAAGAAGGACCGCCTTGCATTCCTCAGTTCCAAATTATAAATGCGAAGTCTCTCTTTATAGGTGTTGTAGTGGACCTGGAGATTAGTTTTTCGCCACCTGCGTTCTGCTTTTCGACACTCTCTTTTTTCTGTTCTTACAAGTATGGTATTTCTCCATGGAGATCTTTTCTTATCAGAGACAGTTTTTACCTTAATGGGAGCAATGGCATCAATAACATTTGTAATTTTACAATTGAAATTGTCTACAAGCTCAGTGACCGAGACCCCTGAGAGGGTGGATGTGGACGAGAAAAGCTGAATGAATGTTTCACTGGTGCTGTCAGTGATATACCGTTTTCTTATAAACTTTGTTTGGACACTTTTGTGCACAGAGATAGTGAAAACATTCCATTAAAGAAAACACAGGAATGATCAGAGAGAGCAGCATCAGTCACCACAACCTTGGAAATGTTCAAACCCTTCGAGATAATCAAGTCCAGAGTGTGCCCCTTGTTTGTATGTGGGCTCGGTCACATGCTGAGTCAGTCCATAGTTCTCAAAAATACAACACAGTTCTTTGGTCCCTCTATCCTGGGGATTGTCAACATGAATGTTGAAATCACCAGCAATAACTACACAATCAAAGTTAATACAGATTATAGACAGCAGTTCACTAAAGTCGTCAAAGAAGGATGCACAGTATTTAGGTGGCCTGTAGATAAGTAGAAATATAGGTCGAGACGAGGGACCTTAGCTGGAGAGCCACATATTCAAAAGAAGCAGCTTCCTGTAAAGCAGTGGCTATAAGATCTCTCTCACACTGACTCAGGTACAACAGCAAAGATTCAAACAGCAAATCAGGAGACACAGCATGCTCCCCAAATATCAGTGCTGTGGTAAATGCTGGGGCAAGGCGCAATGGAAAGTATCCTTGGTCCAGAAATCCCTTGGCTAATATTCATCCCACAGCCTTCCATTCCTCTTCCTGCCACTTTGGTGACAGGCATGGTAGTCTCATTTATGCCCCCTCTGCTGCACAATCCAAAAATTCAGTCCAAAAAGCTGCATAGACATCCCTGGCCATGCCATCTGCATCTGTTTCCCTTTTCATTAATAAAGCTATACTTTAATGGGTAGTTAAGAATCAACTCATCTTTGAACTGACAAATCATTTCCTCTACCAGATTACCTCTGTGGAGTTTGATACTCACTGTTACTAGCTCGTAGCCTGCATCAAAACTTGAATGTTCAGTATGTTCAACATGGCCCTCTGAGACAGGAGTGGATGTGAAAGGGGGCAACACTGATGACTTCCTCTGTTGAATTAAAAACTGAAACAATGTCATCCTGCTGGATCTCTGAGAGTGGGTCATAGTGTTCATTACCACTTAAATTGACAGCATGGTCAACACAATGAATGAATCATGAGACAGTGAGGTAAGATCAATTAGGTCTGACAACAGCTGAATGGGCACTGAAGCTCCCATGATTACAGTCTTCAGCTGTACTCAATGGTTTGGTCTCTGATTCATTTAACACTGGCTTCTCCTGGTGCTGATCAGAATAATCGGTCCATCTCTGCTGCCCTCCTTTAGTTTCACCATGTCTGTCCATCTTGTTGTCCTCCTCTGTGTCAGATTCTACTTTGCAACATTTTGTGTTTAGGTAAAAACGCAAAATCCCAAATTTTGACATTGTGTACAACTCACCAACGGTAATGGTCTCATCAAGTTCAAGTTTCCTTAAAGTCATAAATATTGTGCATGAAGTCTTCCCATTTTCCTTTTTTTGATTCACCATGTGGAAATAAATGTTCTTTTGCATGAGACATAAGGTCTTTTTTGGATGAATCCTTGGTTACGTCAAGTACCCTGGTGCCCCCACCAGAACGCTTTCTGACTTGTTTTCCATCATGGATCCAGCCCCAACTCAATTTTTCTTGTAGTATTCAAAGCATTTTTAGATGGATCAGCTCTTGCTTTTCTTGCGGTCCAAGGTTCCTGTTCAGAATGCTCACTATGGCTTGCTGTTGATGTCCTCATTCTCTTTCGCAGTTTTTCAAGAAGGGACATCTTTGAGCTGTTGTCTTCTTCTCGTTTTTGTTTGTTCAGGCAGTTTATTATTTATATATTTATTATTATTACTACTACTACTACTATTAGAAGCCCCATCAGTCAACTTCTAATAACTAGGCAAGAACATCCACAAGACACTTGACCTCATAATTCATTAGCAGTCACAGTCACATCTATAATACTTTATGACTGTTGATAAAGTGAGTCAGAAAGCATTGTGTGTTTGAGTTGAGTCATAAAGCATTAAATGTAGCAGAATTCACTATGAATGTGCTCATAATACATATACACATATACGGTCTTCATAGACAGTTCAACATAATAGCAAAAAGAGAAACAAAAGGTAAAAAAGTTGCAAACTAAGCAGTCCCGCTGTAATTAGTGCATCATTTTGTCAGTAGTTGGAAACAAGCCTTTGTAAACCTGTAGAATTTACTAAACAGTAGAATTTCTGTTTTCCTACAGCTTCAAATCTTTTCTCCACCTCCACAAACTTTAATAACGTTATATCTTGCAGACTATAAAGGCTAATAGGCCTTACAAAACCACAGACCTTTAGTCCACAGATTGCACGGTGCAGGATATCTTCAAATTCAATACGAGCATAGCCTAATTACTACCCAATTTCTAACTTCCTAATGCTAACGTTATTCAATGAATGGGGCTGCTCATTAGTTCAATTTGTTCTAAAAACTTCTAATGACGAATACCTTAGCTAATAATTCCTAGGGAAGTATAGTCCACGTTATTGCAATGAAAGTTGAATTACCTTGTCTTGTTGCATCTGGTTGATGTTTTGTTCAGCAACAACTCGCTTTCGGAGAAAATCCCACAGACCATCATGTTGGTGTGTCATTTGCTCCGCCATTCCGTTTCCCGCTGCAGTGACCGAACAGTTAAGAGAGGCATAACATTAACAGGTTAAGCTGACATTACATGAAACATTCTCTCTTGTAGCTGGGCTACTTACTAGCTATATGCTAACGTCAACATTGACTCAATCATGCCTGTTAGCTAAAGTTAGACATCTCTGTTGCCCACGGACCACTTAGAACGAAGATAACAAAAAGCACAATCATAAAACTGTTATCTACAAACCTTAAATCTACGAGCAAAGACATGTCCATTAACTAATGCTACAAAGTTAGTTAGAAGTATCACGCTAACTTAACCCAGCTGAATTTAATGTTACCTCTCGGTGGTACAGTCGATCACTGACGTGGCCTACTGACAACTAGATATGCCGCCTTCCAGGTGTTTAAATTTATCTCGTAATTTGGAGATATTTTCTCAATATTACGAGATCAGGATCTCATAATTAGGAGATCTTTTCTCGTAATTACAAGATCTTTTCTCAAAATTACGAGATCTTTTCTCAATATTACGAGATAAGAATCTCGTAATTACAAGGTCTTTTCTCAAAATTACGAGATCTTTTCTCAATATTACGAGATCAGGATCTCGTAACTACGAGATAAGTTATCTATTTTTTTTTCTATGGTGAATGCAATACGCTTCCGTAATCCAGCTTTGCCTTTTGCTTTCCGTCATGTGGCTATAATCAATATATTTTATATTAACAATGCATTATATGGCAATACAAATAAATATGACATATGAAAGGGGTTGTCGTAGTGATGAATTTACAGAGAATTATCACCTAAATCTGCAGCTCCCCTCAGCTCTTTGTTAATCTGTCCGGCCCGCAAATCTTCTCTCACCGCTCTCATAGTGATGTTTTCAGCCACAACAGGAAGCTGTTTTCAGCGACAAAGCTTTAAAAATGGCTGTACACTACCTGATCAACACCAAACAGCAACTAGACACAGGACAGAAACACAACTTCATATATCAATGATAATGTTGCTGAATAATGGCTGGATGTCTAAAAAAGCATCTTACTAGATTTCCTAACAAGTTTGCCATATTTATTCATTCATTCATTCAACCCTTATTTATACTTGAGGGTGGCCTTTATCTACAATGACATCAAGTCAAATTACAAAGACAAAAACAAACAACACAGAAAAGAAGTGACGCCATCATGAGAAAAACAGAAAGATGCTAACACTTTCTGAACTGGAAAAATTATTTGATAAATAAAGTAGTATAATAAGGATGCTAAAGATAGTACAATGTAAAGCAATTACAAGTTGAAGTATGCAGGTTTCTAACCGGATTTCTAAATTGTCCAAAGGCACAGGTGAGTTGATTTTAAGGAAGTGCTGTAAATTGTCACAGAGGTCAGGTGCACTAAAGTTGAAAGCAGTTTTTCTAAGTTCAGACCGAGCTCGTGGAACATGAAGTAAAAGCCAGTCAGCAGAGTGAGTCTGATAAGGTCCCTCTGTGTAATAGAGAAATTCTTGAAGGTAGTACGGTGGTTTTCCAACATGAGCCTTATAGATAAAGAGATACAAGTGAGTATCGTGACTCTCTTGGAGAGAAGACCACCCAACGCTTTCATATAAAATACACCGGTATTTACATATATATATATATATATATATATATATATATATATATATATATATATATATATATACACACATACATCTCTCTCGAATGGCCATAAAAAAAAACGGTTTTAAGGTTGTTAAAGTCATAATTTACCACACTTTCTGACAATATCATACTGTATATACACTGCATTTTGTACCAACTCTTTCATTTATGATGTATAAAAATATTCAAACCCATGACTGTTTTAATTGCTGCAAATGTCCATCAAATGTAAATATTCTAGATGTATGTTACATTCTGTTATACACACACAAAAACCATATTATAAAGTGTCCCGCCCTTCTTAGAGCTCAAGCTGACTGTGTGTGTTGTAATATCTTGGATGGAGTACCTGTACCTCTGTGGGTTTGCTCTCTACATTGATCCTGAAGGGGAAAGGGATTTAAAGTCATGCAGCATTGTCAGCAGTGAGTGGTAATACCTATTTACCTCCACTTGTGTGGAACAAATCCCTTTGTACATTCCCAGACCATTGAGGTGAATCCCAGACTTGTGCGCAGAACAACAGTAGCTTGTCACAGGCTGAGCAATGAGGCCCTAACAGGCTATCAAAGCCAGAACAAAGAGCGTGCAACGGTGCTGTAAAAAACCCAACCTATATGGCTGAATAAAATACCTACAAGTCAGAACATCTTTATAACATCAGACTGAGGGATGGTAACATTTTAAAGAACATGTGCAGGGTGCAGCTACACTCGACTCCTTTGCAAACCTCTCTTCAGTTAGACAAAGAGTAGTAGTTTGAATGCTTGCTTGACATCACAAAAACTTTTATTTTTTTATTGTAAGGACAAAACGTATCCAGACACACTCAATTAAAGCTCTCAAAACTTATTGAGTATAGTCCAGTATTTTTAATTACTATAAATATCTACTGTCTGTTAGATGTTATAGTGTTTTATTTAAATATTATAGTCTTTTAGGAACAAGAGCTGGTCGGGCTTACTAAAGATAAAATTATTTATAATACTTACAACACAAAAATCCAAGACATCATTTATACATAAATTAAAAGGATGCAATTCAGTATAGCAACAACTAGACTGTGATATTAATGTATAATATAATAAATATATCAAATATATCTTAGCTTATTAAAGCTTTCTATAACATTAAGCAGGTAAGTGGTTTCTGCACCTTATTGATAACCTGTTTATATTTTCCATAAGGGTAAATAAAGTTTTATCTTCTCTTTCCACGTACATATGGATTGATTTTGAAGTTTAATATCATATTCTAAGCGTACAGTCATACTGTATTGAATTGCCTATTTGTACGTATGATTTTACGCTTCATTTTGAACTGCACATTTTATCTATGCCCCTTTCATAAAGTGCTCATATTGTGCTTTTTGGCTTTTCCCCTTTCCTTTATTGTGTTATATATCCTTTTGTGCACATTATAGGTTTACAAAGTGAAAAAGCCCAAAGTCCACCGCAAAGGGACTTACCATCTTCCAGAGAAAACACTGTTCACAAACTGCTCCAAACAGCTCTATTGTAGTCCAGCCTTTACTTCCGTGACAAACGTGCGTCACTTTGTAAGACACGTTATAATGCTCGCCTAGCTGCTAGCGTGGCACTCCCTCATACTCTGCAACTGACAAGCTAGCAGTACTTACTGCGCATGTGCGACTCCCAACAAAGATGGTACAGAACTGTAGCTAAAACAGAGAGCTCAACACACAGGGTGAAAAGAGGAGCTGCAACAATGTGCAGTACAACAAATATATGGTGTTTTCTGAAATGAAACAACATAAACCTATTCTGGTACAACCTCTAAATACAATTATGAACCTGAAAATGAGCATAATATGAGCACTTTAAGATAATTTCTTTGGCACTTTTGCCTATAATAGACATAGTACAAGAAGAGTGGAAACACAGGAAGAGAGAGAGGTATGACATGAAACAAGGCTGGAATCGAACATCGCATGCTGAGGTAATGTGGCCTGTGCTGGAACTATTCATTACATTACATGTCATTTAGCTGATGCTTTTATCCGAAGCGACTTCCAAATAGGTGCATTCAACCTAGGGCTGGTTGATTAATCGAAAATTATTAATCGAAATTCTGAAGCTGTTATCGACGTATTTTTCCCATGACGATAATTTAGATCATTTATTCCTGCTGATAGGCCTACTTTCCCCTTAAAAACATTCTGCCGCGTGTGTAGCCACGTGACTTCCCCCGGACCAGTCGGCCGCATGGAAAGCATAATGGAGGATAACTCAAACACCAAGTCCAATGAGCAACTTGTGCCCAAAAAACCCGCAGTGACCGTCGTCTGGAAACATTTTTGGCTTCAGAAAAGATAATTTAGAACGTGATTAATTATCGTTCATTTATCGTTATCGAGGTAAAATGTGCAATTAATCGTGATTTTGGTTTTAGGTCATGTCATGCAGCGCTAATTCAACCATGAAGGTACAAACTCAGAAACTGCAAGAATCACGTAGAAGTACATTAGCTTGAAATAAGCCAACTACAAAGTGCTACGTGTTTTTTTAGTTTTTATTATAACCATTGTATCCTAAACTATTTATCACATTGCAGAGTTAAAATGTAATTGATATTCTTTTTCATTGCCATTAAAGATCATTACGTTTGATCTTTAACCCACAGTTCACTGAAGAACACAAGTCAAACTCTTCATGTACTGTATTGTTGCCCACAGTTCATTTCAGTCGTGTTTGAGAGCAAAAAGATTCAATAAAAAACCACTTTGTGAAAAGCCAAGAGACATTAACTTTTGTTTTTGTTTTGCTCACGTCGCTCTAAAAACAAGTCATTATGCTAAATACTGTTTTTATTCTCACTTCTGACTCTTGGCTTTCCCTGAATGGAAAATAAAGCTTCACGGATTTTAGGATGAGCAGACAGTGCTGTTTGTTTCACGGTGAAAGGTGATGTATTTTAAAATATTCCAATGCACATGAGCTACTTCTAAGACTTTGCATTGTCCCCAGATACAAACAAAGTGTTTTTACATTACAGAACCTGACACACCTGAAGAGATGGTGACAAATTGTGGCGGCGACAGCTTTAATGCTCTCTGAATGGGCATCAATCTAACTCGCATCAATGTCAAGTAGCCCTTGGTAGCCACCCACCTCCTCCTTCCGGCCCAAATTCATGCAGTGACAGATCCTATTTCCTTTAACACAAACAGCCTGGGTGTTAAATGAAGCTTGATGGAGGTGTATTACTTTACTCTGCACATCAGCCGTGATGACAATGACCAAACATTGTAAATCACCCTGTGGACAAATTGATTGCAGACTTCCACTTTTGGGGAACAAAAGCAATGAATACGACAGCACATAAACCACAGAGGAAGACTGAATGAAGCGTCAAAGAGAGACGAAATGGCCTTTCTATTTGTGTCGTAACAATATCATATACGAATCCCTTCCCAGAGGTGCACATTAGGTGTCATTTACTGAGGAGAGGACTGACAGCATAACATCAGTAATTACACAGTTTATCACCAACAAATGGATAAAACCTTCCTCCCTGCATACAAGCAACTATTATAACATCACCACCAGCACGCCAAATACACGCGCACACACACACACACATTGAACTCACATCGTAAAATGAGAAAAGGCCATTTTTTTCTACTTTATCCAGACTCCAGAAACCTCCGCTTCACTGATCCCATAAATGCAGATGAAAAGGTTTAAGTGAAAACAGTTCCACTTCTTTTCTCCTCCTTCTTTAAACACATTGGCTAGGAATTACACTCACTGTATAAATCCATTATGAGGAAAGCTCCTCATCTGCTGGTGTGAAAGGAAACACTTTATCGTCTTTAATTGACAATTAAAGACGATAAATCAGAAAATAGCTGAGAGAAGCCGTTTACAAAAAGAAAAAAGGTAGTGCAGGGGATCCAGCAAGGACACGTTCAGAGTCCTTCAGAAGTCACATTATATTAACATATAATATACATTCTCCACAAGAAGGTTAGATCACATATACAGTTGGTTTCCGTCTGTCAAAGCCATTAGGGAAAACATTTTATTTTTCCATATTTGTACTTTGTACTTTGTTTGTTAGGTTTACACACTGAACTGCAAACAAATCAGGGCTTTAATGCAAAGTCAAATGAGTCACCTTTCTATCCAAAGAAATGATTTCTTGCAAGAGAAATTCATTTTTAAAGCTATTGACACTTTCATATATGGAGAATTCCATAATTTATAAAGAATTTATGAAAACTTTTCTCGGGCCCTCTCTTCTTGTGTGGAAATGCAACAAAAGCTGCAAAGCTGACTTGGCCTTGTTTGATGACATTTTGAGGTAATTTGACCCAAGCAGGTTAAAAAAAATGTGCAAGATGGGTTTGAACTTCCACGTCGAGCTGGTGGGGGCGTGTTGTACCAGTGAGACAATAAAATACGATCCAAGTCCAGTTGGACTAACAGATTTAAACTTTTAAAGTCTTATCAGACACCAAAAATACTGCACAGCTGTTTGCAATACTCACGGAACAGTAGACATATGAATGTCACACACACACACACACACACACACACACAAGCAGTGTGTAGCAGGCTGTGAGCCTCTTTAATCTGTTACTGCAACCACTCTGTCAGCACAGGAGAGGGGGAAAAGAGCAGGATTACGACTCAGAGCCTCTCAATTTATCGGCTCCCAACGAGACAGTACACAGAGCCTCCCGCTGGGGAAGTGAAGCTGATGAGGCACGGCACTCAAAAAGCAATAGAGTTGACATGAGGAGAATGTGATGCAGAGAGGACAGTAAGAGGAAGCTGATTACATGAGGGGAGAAAGAATAAGAGAGGAACAAAGAGGACAAGATAAGAGCAGAGAGGAGAAAGTTGATTGGCTGACCAGACAGGTTAGCTTATATTTGTTTATGTTATTTAGACATTGCTGCAGTTGTTAGCAGATGTTGCTCCATCATTTCTAGCAGGGGCCATTAAGGTTAGGATGATTTTCAGCCATTCGGATGTCACAGCATTGCTTTATAGCTCGCTTTGCGCAGCTGCTTTCTGCTAAGTGATTTCCCTCCATGCTCACTCTCTCCAACATACTGCAGAGAGAAAGTTGTGTGTGCAAAACACCTTGAGCTGCTCATCTGAATTATGGTGCTTGCAAAAGCTGACTCTGAACCATCAGCATAAACCAAAATCCCTCTATAAGTCCACAGTGAAGACCACCTGTGACATTTTATTAAACTGACAATTTATAGTGTTGTAGCACTTCTGGTCCTAACCTGATTGGGTGGATGAGACACTTACATCACTCTAGGTCCTATAGGAGAATACACTTGGAATCACTTGACTCACGAAGGGAGTAAGTGATGGGTTAACAGTTGACAATTTTAATGTTTGTCACCATGAATAAACATAAACATTTACAGCATTCACAGACAATACTGTATGTATACCAAAATAAAATTTAGCTCTTAATTAAAATAATAAACAAAAGAATTAGGTCCCTTTGAGTTGGGTGTTACAACTCTATTGCTCCTCTGTATTGAGGAGGACCTGTTCAACCTCCAAGAGAGAGAGTTCAGTCTTGGGGGAGAAATATCCGGATGTGTATGTTCAATGTCAAGTTCTGATACTACTACCCGGGTAGGTTAGTGTGTTTCTTATCTGTGTCAGAATGAATGAATCTGCACATCCAATTCCTCTGTGGCAGGTCTTTATGGCTGGCCACACCATATCCAACACCGTCCAGAGATCTACAGTGTCATCATCACAGCAGGAGAAAATCATTTAAAAAGGTTTTGTGCTATATCTGCACCAGGTGTAAAAAAGGATTATGAAAAGAATTTAAAAATAATCATAGCTGAGGTTTGCTGTATGCTACCTGCATGCACCACCACTTTCTAACTATATTTACTGAGATTTCCGCTAGCACTACTAGGCCAGGGAGTAAACATAAAGTCTCTAATAAACTTCAAATCCCCAGCTAATCATCAATAATCTGCACATAATATTGGTGTAATGTTAACAGTAAATGCTCAGGTTACAGTGCTGAATGAAGGGTGCTTTAATTTCGTTCTTGGCATGTTTAAATTGCAAACATGACAAAATGAAAAATGACTGCTCTTAAATATATGCAATTTTGTTGAGATGTTATTCACAGTAACAAGATGGGTGATTCATGAGCATGACATAAACTGTAATTCAATTGAGGTGATGAATTAATTCACTTTGACTAAGGAAATTAATCCAGGATTGTTTTTGCCTCACTATATATATATATATATATATATATATATATATATATATATAAATAAACACCTGATGCACTAAATTGTTGGATGAGCAAGTTCATTAAATTATCAAATTGTTATAAAAATGTAAAAATGTATGACAAAATATGAAACTTTTTTGCCGATTTTTCAAAAAAAGCATCTGCAACTGCAGCCAACTAGAAATCAATACAAAAAGAAAAGTAAAAAGAAGATCCATGAGGGACTCCTTAGATTGTTCCTTTAGTTTTTGATGTAGCAAGCATTTTCCTGCAGCACACAGATTACAATAGAACAGGTAGGATGCAGACAGTACGTTGGCTTGGCTTTGGCTTCAATTTGACTAATTATGTTGTCATTACACAGTCAAGACAAATACAATACTCTTCCTGCAGTGACTGCAGCACATGCCACAAAAAATGGCTGGTTATACTGCAGGCCTTCCACCTAGGCAGTTAATGATGAGTCCACTTTTGATCATACTTAATGGATTTTTTATTACTTCAATTAATGGGGCCATTGAGGTGTCAGTGCTTCATTCTTATAAGCTCTTACATTTACAACTTTTCTTTGCTAATCACCTTGAAACCAAAACCTTTTGAGTGCAATAATTGAGGTAAACATGAGCATGGTAATGTGTACTATAGGAGTAGAGCCTGACCGATATATCGGCGGGCTGATATTAGGCATTTTCCAAACTATCGGTATCGGCATTTATAATGGCCGATAAATGAATATTCAAAAAATAAAATAAAAACGGACAAAACACCCTTCAACCATGTTATGAGTGTTGGCGTTGTATAGTTTGCCCACCAGAGGGCGCTCTACAACGTCCCTGTTGGCAACACTCGTGTTTAACCCTTTAAGTTTCATATCTTAAGTTTGTATTTTTATGCATTTTATTTATCAGAACTTTAATATATTTTGATGTTCCTCTGTTCTGTTGTGACAATAAAACAACCAAGTTTATTTTTAAACTGCATTATCATATTTTAGTGAGGAGTCATAAATAACTAAAATAACCAATGTTAGGGAAATCTGTTTATGTTTTGTTACGTGTTTCTGGATTAAAAAAAATAAAATATATATATATACACACACACACATATATACACACACACACACACACACACACACACAGGTGCTGGTCATATAATTAGAATATCATGAAAAAGTTGATTTATTTCAGTAATTCCATTCAAAAAGTGAAACTTGTATAATGCGTACATTCATTCCACACAGAGTGATATATTTCAAGTGTTAATTTCTTTTAATTTTGATGATTATAACTGACAACTAATGAAAACCCAAAATTCAGTATCTCAGAAAATTAGAATATTACTTAAGACTAAGTATGAACATGAAAAGTATGAGCATGTACAGCACTCAATACTTAGTTGGGGCACCTTTTGCCTGAATTACTGCAGCAATGCGGCGTGGCATGGAGTCGATCAGTCTGTGGCACTGCTCAGGTGTTATGAGAGCCCAGGTTGCTCTGATAGTGGCCTTCAGCTCTTCTGCATTGTTGGGTCTGGCGTATCGCATCTTCCTCTTCACAATACCCCATAGATTTTCTATAGGGTTAAGGTCAGGCGAGTTTGCTGGCCAATTAAGAACAGGGATACCATGGTCCTTAAACCAGGTACTGGTAGCTTTGGCACTGTGTGCAGGTGCCAAGTCCTGTTGGAAAATGAAATCTGCATCTCCATAAAGGCAGCAGGAAGCATGAAGTGCTCTAAAACTTCCTGGTAGACGGCTGCGTTGACCCTGGACCTCAGAAAACACAGTGGACCAACACCAGCAGATGACATGGCACCCCAAACCATCACTGACTGTGGAAACTTTACACTGGACTTCAAGCAACGTGGATTCTGTGCCTCTCCTCTCTTCCTCCAGACTCTGGGACCTTGATTTCCAAAAGGAAATGCAAAATGTACTTTCATCAGAGAACATAACTTTGGACCACTCAGCAGCAGTCCAGTCCTTTTTGTCTTTAGCCCAGGCGAGACACTTCTGACGCTTTGTCTTGTTCAGGATTGGCTTGACACAAGGAATGCGACAGCTGAAACCCATGTCTTGCATACGTCTGTGCGTGGTGGTTCTTGAAACACTGACTCCTGCTGCAGTCCACTCTTTGTGAATCTCCCCCACATTTTTGAATGGGTTTTGTTTCACAATCCTCTCCAGGGTGCGGTTATCCCTATTGCTTGTACACTTTTCTCTACCACATCTTTTCCTTCCCTTCGCCTCTCTATTAATGTGCTTGGACACAGAGCTCTGTGAACAGCCAGCCTCTTTAGCAATGACCTTTTGTGTCTTTCCCTCCTTGTGCAAGGTGTCAATGGTCATCTTGTGGACAGCTGTCAAGTCAGCAGTCTTCCCCATGATTGTGTAGCCTACAGAACTAGACTGAGAGACCATTTAAAGGCCTTTGCAGGTGTTTTGAGTTAATTAGCTGATTAGAGTGTGGCACCAGGTGTCTTCAATATTGAACCTTGTCACACTATTCAAATTTTGTGAGATACTGAATTTTGGGTTTTCATTAGTTGTCAGTTATGATCATCAAAATTAAAAGAAATAAACACTTGAAATATATCAGTCTGTGTGGAATGAATGTATACATTATACAAGTTTCACTTTTTGAATGGAATTACTGAAATAAATCAACTTTTTCATGATATTCTAATTATATGACCAGCACCTGTATATTATATATATATATATCGGCCGATTTATCCGAATATCGGATTTTTAAATCACCAAATATTTGTATCGATATCGGCCTTAAAAATCCTTTATCGGTCGGGCTCTATACAGGACTATAAGCTTACCCATCATTATTATCACAATCACTGTAACGTACAGTATTGTATCGAGGTATGGTTGCATGGAACTCACTTCCAGCTGAGATTGCTAAAGCACACAATAAAGCAAGCTTTAAAATACAAGTACAGTAACATCTAATGGCCCTATGCCTGTAACCATATTTTGTAACTACAATTAGTACTGTTTATGAATAGTAATATTTATATGTATACGAATAAGTTGTTTCACAAGATTTCACTTTTGTATTTTCAGTGCTTATGAATTTGGTGTAATATATATAAAAGAGTATATGAAGAAGAATATGTATAGTTATGTTTACGAAAAAAAGAATATTGTTAGTTATACTATTCTTATTTTTACTTGTCTGAAAACGTCTTATCTGTTGTCATGTTTTTATGTTTTGTGTGGACCCCAGGCAGAGTAGCTCATATTCTGCATCAGCTAATGGGGACCCTATAAAATCAAAATCACAACATTGACAGTCATGACTGCATAAACTGGGCTTGTGGCAGGCTGAAAGCAACAACTTTAAAAGAAAAAACAGCGGGAATGTATTGATGAGGACTCTTGAGAAGTCAGTCATGTCAGCCTGCAATAAGCAGTGACAGTTATCCATCTTCCTGTCAGTGAGTGGACAGATGTTAGGTCTGACAAGACAACTCACTGTCGAAATATCAGATCCTGTGAACATGTAAGCGTGAGAAATGACACCAAGAGAGGTCCAGAGTTGACCCCGGTGAAAGGCAACACAAGGGGACAGATGGAGGAAGTGGTATAGCCTCAGTTCAAGTCCATCAGCAAGCTAGGTCCTCACAGCCTGTTTACAGGCTCAAAAGAGCATCTGAGACATAACATCCCATCTGAAGAAAAGTAGAAACCAACAATGACACCAAACATGACTCTAAGTTGAACCTTAAAAGTACAAGTTAAATCTAAAACAACTTTAAAATGACCAAATTACACAGGAAGCCTCTATTGAAATTAGCATGTATTGCACTGTAACGCCCACAAATTATTTTCTTATCAGCTGAACCCAGTGCAGACACTTAGCATCAACTGCACCTCTCAAGCAATGTCCAAACAGCACTTGTGTATCAGAGTACTAACAATAGTAGAGAAGGATAGGTTTAGGTTTGCGAGAGCTCCTGATAGTTTGGGATCTTTCAGTTCATCATGCATAACCTAGTGGTAGAATTAAAGGAGAATTTTTCAGTTGCAGTGTGGCCCTATCACATTGTTGCTTGGTTGGTCAACAACTTTGGTCAAGACTGAACTATCTCGACAACTATGATGATGTGGATTGCATGAACTTTTGTACAGACATTCACAGTATCCAGAGGATGATTCCCTATTACTTTTAAATTACTTTGGTAATTCTCTGACTTTTTTTTAGCGCCACAATGAGGTTGGCATTAGTGTTTTTTGGGAAAATATCTTAACAACTACTATTGGATGATTTGCCATGAACTTTGGTACAGACACATATTCCTAACAAGATTAAATGTATTTTGGTTGGAGCTCCTCTGACTTGTCATCTAGCTTCACCATCAGGTCAAACGTTTATGTAGTAGTATGTAGTACTGTAATTAATTTGGTTGATGATTTCATACCTGCAAAACAAATTACATCGTTACCAGCCTTAGTTGTACTTTGTGTTTAGTAATAAAAAAAGGAACTGTTAGCATGCTAACACAGTAAACTTAGACAGTGAACATGGAACCATTCCACCTGCTAAACTGGATTAAACTCAAAGCACCCTGTGTCACAAGTACAGCCTCACAGAGCCATAAGCAATGAATGTAGCCTCTTGTTTAAATCTCTCTCTTGTAAATCCTTTTAACTTTGTGCAAGTATAATAATTGCCGGCCTTTCCTTTTCTGCCGAAACTGTTGCACCTTAAATGGCAGACAACCTTCTGGGCTTTCCTTGTTGTGGAATAGAAAGCTTAATTTACATTAGATTACATAATGTACCAGAAGGCTTTTTAAACACTTTAACTTTTGAAACACTGGGAATGGTAAACCTCGGCCCAAGCTCAGCTGATGGGAGCAGTCAATGGCGCTATTTTGTGCCGTAATTGTTTCTGCTTTGGAGGCTGAATTTCTCTATCCCCTAATCCCTGTAATATGATTGGTTCTGCCTCGGCTACGTTCGTTATTTTATTTTTTACTTTTTTTTACCCAGCTTTTATAGAGTTTTATTCCAAATTCAACCACATTTGGGCTTCAAAAGAAGTCTGGCTTCAAATCTTGCACCACTGTATCCTGTAACAACAAACTTGTGGTGTCAGCACAAACCTATTTAAGTCTGATGCCAAAACCATAAATTACATCTCTCTGGCTTCTTGATCTTGTTTTTGTTTAGTTTTTGTGGTATTGTGGGCATTGGAAAGCAATCCTGTGCAAACTTAACTCCCCCCCCCAACGCAGGGTTTCTTTCTCCTGCGCTAAATGTGAGTCTCAACACGAGTGGCTTAGTGGAAACAGAATACACGAACGCTTCAATAAACACAAAATCGTATTGATTACAACAGCGCTTTTGTCTAATCCTCGCACGCTTGCCTTTCGTAAAAGACAACCATACTTGAGAGCAAAGCTTAAAAAGAAAGACAGAAAGAAGGGTTACACTTTACTTGAAGGTATCTACATAAGAGTGACATGACATTGTCATGAACGTGTCATAAAACATTATAAACAAGTCATAAACATTTATGACATAACACTTCTTTTAGTAAGTGTCATTCCGTTTTTATCATGGTTAGGTTAGGGTTAGGGTTAGAGTTAGGGTTCATGTATCATAACTGTGTCATGACAGTGTCATGTGTTCATGACAGTGTCATGTCACTCTTATGTAGAAAACTTCAAAAAGGGCAGAAGCAGCAAGTAATTAATCACCTCTGCAGCTGGTGTTGCTCGGTCTAACAGAGAGATATGCTGCGTCCCTGAATGTTAACTACAGCAATACAGCACACAGGCTCCACTGACGCGTGCCATGGGTATATTAACTTCAGCTTTGTACGTTACTAATGCTATCTTAACACATGAGGAAACATGGCACCGCTCTCACTCTGAAAGGCGCGATTCATCCAGAGGTGACGGAATCGAGACAACAGGAGAGGGTCAAATTTAGAAAATATGTACACAGCATGGAGCCTCCTACCAGGGCTGTAGTACTTGAGTCCGAACTCGAGACGTTTTTCTATTGTCTCGGAATTCGTTGGAATTTGGACTCTGACTTGTCTTGTCTCGGCCACTGGACTCTGCAAATATTCCAGTTGGTCTCAACCGAGTCCAGCACTATATTATTTTTTCTAAGTAACTTCCTCCTTCAAAACAAAACCATGGACGAAGCGCTTGTTTAGAAAACAGCTATTAGTTTAATTAAAAATCCATCTAAAGCGAACATTGGTATTGGTCGCCTGGTATATGCCTGGCTGCACCATATACCTCAATCATCACGCATCATTTAGTTTCATTTTGACCACAGGCACAATGTCAGCGAGCACTTTGTACTCTGGATTCTTCAGGACCAGTAATAACTTCAAGAATGCAAACATTTCCATGTTTTAGTGACACCTGTGTTGCTTGTTTTATGTTACATTTTCCATCGGCAGTCCAGAATGTTATTGTTACACCAGAATAACATCTGAAATGTGAAGTTGCACGTCAGCTTTATGTGACTTAAGTGAAATTGTTATACTTAAAGTAGATAATATGGCCTAATTTAATCCTATAGTGTGTTACTCCGCACTTGCTTTTTGATTATTACAAATAATAAAAAAGAAGATATACTGTCTCTCACATCACAAAATATGAACCAGTAATTAAGAGGCCTTTACTAGTCCTGGTCTTGTACTTGACAAAGGTGGACTTGACTACAGCCCTGCCTCCTACAGTAAATTGGCATGGGTCTGTTACACTCTGATCTGCTGTCTTTCTAAACTACCACCTGGTGTCTTATGCAGTAAACTGATATAAAGCAGAAGAGGCAATCACCTGTGGAGACTGTTGCAGCTTTTCAGCAGTTTATTGTGTTACAGCAACTCTAAATGGGGCCCTTTGTTTAATCAAAACTCATAAATTATTACAATAATAATTAACATTTCCTTCTAACATTTCCAATCTAAAGCTCTACTAGTATTAATAGTATTAATAATAGTATTACCTGGGGACCAGTGGTGGAGGAAGTACTGCATCTCAGTACTTAAGTAAAAGTACAAATAACCAGAGATATATTTACTTTAGTAAAAGTAAAAGTACAACAATGAAAACCCTATTTAAGTAAAAGTAAAAAGTACCTGATTTTAAATGTACTTTAAGTATTAAAAGTAAAAGTACTTGCATAACGATTTATTGGCCTGGCCAATAAATGCTATTGAAGGGCGGGTCTTGGCGTGGCCATAGAGGTCCAAAAAAGGAAACTTGTTTTGGGGAGAATAAAACTACTCTGGGCTGAGATTTCCTAGTAACCTTACCAAAAAGGCTTAGGATGCTGCAAATGTTGGTATAATATGAAAATGGCTAGTGGGTTTAAGACAAAAAATAATAATTTATTGAATGAATCAAATTTGAACATGTCTGTCAGTGGCTTGTTGATCTTTACATTGTTAGTTAATTTCCTAACCTGGCCTGGGACACACATTCATACGGTTTGATAAAGTACTTATTGGACTTTAACTTATCATTGCACTTACAATAACGAGCGTAGCTGTCCTCAATTTAGGTCATTGTGTCGTCTCATCTCCGGTTTTTCCTGCAGCCACCGTGTGTGTGTGTGTGTGTGTGTGTGTCAGTCACAGGGGGAACGGAGCAGCCCCGCCCGCTGCAGAGAGCCGACAGGATTGAAACAGCAGCAGATTCAGCGACTTTAGAGAGAAAAAAACGTTACAGCGTACATTAATGTTAAAATGTATACAGGTTTGCAGGACGGTCTGAAATGTTTTGCACGGTCTTTCGCTGTACGCTTTGTTGGTAAATGGGAGATGTTCGAGTCAGTCACAAACGTCTCTTCTTCATCGGTTGAAGTCGTGGGAAACTTCAGGTTATTGGTCAAATTTGCGGAAAAGTTGCGGTGATTGGTCAAAATTGCGAGTCGCACCAAATTTGCGGTGATTGGTTGAATTCGCGTGAATTGGCGCGATCGCGACATCGTGAAATCCTGGAGGGACTGAAAAGTATGCACTATTGATTATACGTAAATAAAGTACAGATACGTGAAAAATGTACTTAAGTACAGTAACGAAGTATTTGTACTTCGTTACATTCCACCACTGCTGGGGACCTCTAGTAGATTGTAATAATTGAGAAGGTCCTCTGTATTTTTTTAAGTAAAAATTCCACTGCAAATTACTTACCATAACACCAAACACAAAGGTTATGTGATAATATTAGTCCTGTGCGAATTGGCACCTTTTTGCAAGATGTTTGTTGTCATCACCCATGCTATTTTGGACATCATATCCAGGGGATAATGTCAGTAAATCTGAGTAAAATACAGCGAAACACAGAAATTGAGGAGGTAATTTCTAAATCACATAAGGTCTATGGTAATACTGCGAATATGGCTTAATAATACAAGTGTATAGGCCTAAGTCCAAACAGGTTTAACAAGACTGCAGTGAACTGTGCCAGTATTCAATATTCTTTTTTTTTTTAAAACAATACTGTAACTTTGGTAAATATTCTACATGACTAATTGACAAGTACTGTTTGTCCACTAAAAATAAAGAAAACGTGCTTACCCCTGGACACTGAAGCCCATAATAGTGAACCAAAGCGGAGCTGAAACAGGTAATCAATGTGATTATACAAAAATATAAACAGTAACTATTTTGATTGAACATATTAATCGTTTTTAGTCAGTTTTTTCCTACCAAACCTGTCAAACATTCACTGGTTCCAGCTTCTCAGATGTGGGATTTGCTGCTTTTCTTTCTCATATTTGTTAATAAGATGAACATGCTCTGGTTTTACTTTGTTAGTCACGCAAAACAAACAAATCGACAACGTGGCCATGGGCTTTAGGAAATTGGGTTTCCACAATTTTTTTTCACATTTGATAAAGAAAAAGCTTAATCTATTAATCGAAAAAAATAATTAGCAGATTAGCTGATGAGGAAAATCATAGACAGGTGGCTTTGCCGGCTCCAAAAACTGAAGAAACAATCCCAAAGCAAAAGCTCAGCGTCTTGCCTGTGACTCACACAATCCTACGCCGTGTGTGCGCAGCAGGTGTAGCCCGCTAAAAGATAAAGTCTGCAGCACATACGCTCCGCATTCAATGTGGCCAAAGCGTGAGTCTCTCTCCATCAAGGTTAGCCTGGCCTCCGCCAATCTGGCTCAGATTCTGTATTGTGTGCTCCCAGATACGACCAGTCGACTAATATTGTCTGTGTTACCAGACTGGAGCTCGGCTGCCAGACTATCGAACTTTCTGTCAGAGTTTCCGAGGCTTCTACATGGAACAGCCAAAGGGCAAAGAAGAAGGAAAGAGAGAGGAAAACTACACAAAGATCTGCACTTTTAAAAAGTGGACATGTCTACTGATCTGAGAAGTCTGATGTGAGATCTATCACAGGTTGACATTTTTTACGTGGCTCAAATTGTTTACTATAAAGAAGAATTATTTAGATATATAAGAGTATTTGCATCACAGGCAAGTGTACAAACTGTTGTTGTGATCTTGTCAATGCTCACCTTGGTTCTGACAGCACACGTCACGTGGCAATAATTGAAATGATTATTAGTAATCTAAAATAAACACATCTGTTGAGTCTCAGACATAAGAAAAGTAACTTTGTTGGCATCAGGTAATTATAGTCTAAAATCAACAACACAAACCAGTTAATTGAGTTGGCTGCATACTTCAATAACATTTCACTGGAATTGTACCTCATAAGATTTCATGTGACAAATAAAGATTGATTGACTGTATGACAGTACTTCCTGTGCTGTTTTTTAAAGCACTTGAAAGCCCATGAAAAAACTGCAAATGAACGTAATTTGTATATTAGTTTAAAAAAAGATGCAATGGATAATAAAGGCTATAGATAGATGATCTTACTTGATGATTGCAGTAACAAAACCCTTTAAGATGATCCGGGGAGAGTTTTTCAGTGTGTGTGCCTTTAGAGTGCGTTTCTGCAGCTACTGCACTCCAGTCGATTTATGGGAACATTTTCTCAGATCTCTGCAGGGTAAATCCAGACAGCTAGCTATCTGTCCAATCTGAGTTTTCTGTTGCACGACTTAAAACAGCCTTTGAACGTTCCACCAAAACCAGTTCTTTCCAGAGGCTATTTTGCAGAGGCACCGTTTCTCTGTAGGGCGCTTAGCGCCACCCAAGACGATATTATGATTGGTTTAAAGAAATGATCCCATCCCAGAATGCTATGTGGACTAGCCAGACCCTCCTCCGCCGCGCTGTGGACGAAGGTCTGGCAATGCGAGACTAGTGATGGACAGCAGAAAAGTTGTTGGAACAGATGAGAAACATGATCCACACCAGCTTGTCTGAACAATAGACTGGAGGATCAGCTGATGGCCGGGTCCTGTTCAGCTCCTCTCTCATCACGGGTCGGTCAGTCAGTCATCATCACGAGTAGGCCTGGAACCTGCCCAGGTACTCGGGGTGTTTGGCCGGGCTGCCGTCACTACAGCACGGCACAATCTGGCACTGCTACATTCACTGCTGCCTCCCACAATGTTTCTCCCAGGCGGACAACATGCAGAGATCTGCCTGCAATCTGTTGACTGGTTGGCAGGGATTAGTGGAAAACCCAGTCATTCCCTAACGTCCCATCATGCATCAGCAAAATAAGGGTGCTACCGATCAGCGCGGGATAGTCAAAATTCATACCGGTGTACTTTCTATACTGTTTATACCGACCACCCCGAGTTTCATTTTGTAAATTGGAGTCATTGGAGTAAATTAATAATAAACCATTGTGTTGTGCAGAATAAACTACACATTAATTAATTATTATTCATTGTTCACACGGAGCATATCCTCTGCATCAGCATCTAATTTCCCCCACACATCATGTATGAAAAAAATAATTCATGTAGAAAAAGATGCTTTTACATGCACATTCACATTACTGCATTCATATTGCATTTGCAAAAAGACAGCATTTGCTATTGTTTTATTGTCACCCTAGCTTAATGAAACACCTTTGTGGGCACATTAAAGTAATGATTAATTATCTACATTAGTAAACTCAGCATTCTGGGTTTAGATGACAAAATATTTAGAGTCAGATACAACAGCATGCTCTCTCTGCACCAAGTCTGGTGTTAGACACGGTGCTTTCCTTAAGTGTTTCAGTAACGAGGCAAAAAAAGGACAAAATGTCCTTTTAAAGAAGGCCAACAGAGATACTCCGAATGTTTCATCCATTTAAACCATTTAGTTTCTCTAACAGCGCTATGGTAGGATTTATTTGCACATATTGCATGTGGAATACCCTAGTTTGCATACTGTAACATGTACAGCATGATGTACTGTATGCATCGCTGCAAATTCAAAGTTCCCAAATACTCACATGCATGCTGTAACATATGTGCTCAGACACACAGAAGAGCAGATAAACACACTCACACAGAGATGATGCCCAAAGCAACCCAGGTCCATCTGCTTCAGATTCTGTCGACCTCTTCCTCTCTCTCTTTACAGCGAACAGAGTCCCTTAACAATGTCCATTCACATAACCGTTTATTACAGGAGTAATGAATATGGGAATATGGCACAGGAATGTGAAATACCACCTCCGGCCGCCGGTATGTCGGAATCTCACGCACTCAGCGATGCCCTCTTGGTACAATTACATTCTCTGAAAAAGCAATTACTGACAAAAGTGCTAAAAGTTGAATGGGCTATCAGTCATAAAATCAATGAAGTGGAGAACAAAGAGCTCAACTTTTACAGAAAAAAACTGCTGGGCAACTTTTAATGTTGCCACTAAGATAGGACAGTTCCAGTACATCAGATCTTCATCTCTTTCTATGTGATATGGCAACACATTAAAAAAGGAGTAAAAATGTACCCCAAAAAGGGGTAATCTAGAATGTTTTTCTATTTTATTACAACAAGAGACAGCACACCTGGTTGTTTATTATGTTTTGTGTCCCCTCACTTTGGCCCTATAAAACATGTTCCAGAAATGTAAATCCCCATTCACTTAAATAAATTATAGTGCCAAATCCACACACTGAACCTAGAAAGACAACAGTAATTTAAATAGACAGAGATCAGGCTCTGTTTTAGTTAGTAGAGGGAGTTGAAAAGGTGAAAAATGTGAGAGACAGACCCATGAACAAGTCCAAAGAAATGAGGCCTTCACAGAGAGGAAATCGAATGGAGAGTGCAAATAGATCAGTTATGGTTACATAGAAAATTACGTGGAGGAGGAAATGTAGAAATTCATCAGAGAGGAAACAAAGCAGAGAATGACAGCTTTAAATGAAGAAGAGAATAGTAAATCAGGACACGCAGAGGAAGAGAGGAATATGGTTGTGATAAGAAGGGATGTGAATCAGACAATGTCCTTATCTGCTCTTTCCTTCCCTTTTCCTGCTCAATTTCCTCTCAAGTCTTTATTGTACATTCTTAAAGGTGCGCTAAGCAATGTTGGGTGACATTACTTCTTGTTGACGTTCAAAGTATTTTCAAACAAAACGGAGGTTAGCTTGCCCCTTCCTCCTCCTCATCCTGTCCCCTCCCCCTCCCTTCCGTGCTTCCTTCCACATTTTTACAGTGTGTTCAGGGGACAGGCAGCTCACGGACAGTGAGGAGATGACTGCTGTATGTGACAAAAAATGTTGTAGCCTAAAAAACGCATGACATCGCTTAGAGCACCTTTAACCTTGTCCTACATGCTGTTCATGATTGTGTGAATTTATACACTGTATCCATACCCAATGTAGGATGAACTGTAGAAAAGAAAATAGCTGAATCCTTTTTTGACAGCTTTTTTATGGGAAAAAGACACCTGATTGTTTTGGACAATGTTATATTCTCAGCAGCTAACCTCCCTAATATGTTTTACAGTCTTAAACAAAGTCATGTGTTTAGCACTGACTATTTTTCATCAAAGAAATACAGCTGCACCATCAGTTGTTAACATCAACTGTCTTAGTTAAGCTAAAGTCTTAGCTAAGTTACACATGAATATCCCCGCTAATCAGATATTTCCCTTAATAAGAAAGCATGCTCTATGGGGTCAAGTGAATCAATAAATAACCACTCTGCTCAACTTTAGACTCTGATCATGTACCATTGTGTCCGGGGCCCTGAAAGGTCAGACAGCTAGTTCAATTATTTACCTTGAAAGTTGCAATATGTATTAGTCTCGCCTTCATAAGATTATAGCCAGACTACATTCAGGTGTTAGCACTCACTGTATTATTTTACTCCTCTTTAGCGCTCACCTTTTTTTACTGAGCTTCAATCTAATATCACTTAGCCCCAGTGACGAAAAGTAACTAAATACATGTACTCAAGTACCGTACTGAAGTACAATTTTAAAGGTACTAGTACTTTCATTTCCTGCTACTACACTTGTACTCTGCTAAATGTCATAGGCAAATATTGTACTTTTTACTCCCCTACATTTTTTAAATAACTTGATATCATCTTAGTTTACATTGTGCTCACATATTGCATTTTTCCTAATTTCCTAAAGTGTGTTTCATCAAATAACCACACACTAACTGGGGCCATGTAGTAGTCCAGTGTAGGAGCACTAGTTGGTTTCTGATAATATAAAGAAATCTACAGTGTGCTGTGGGCATTTGGGATCCCCACCAACAGCACTTATTTTGATTCCCACAGAAAATGGAAGCACATAGTTATTTATTCTCCACTCCACTGTAAAGAAGCTTTTACACAACGAAGAAAACTGATCATAGCTGTCCACTGCTTCCCAATTCTTACATCTAATATACCATGGACTTAAATAAGAAAAAAACAATGCCTAGAATCTGTTCGCTAAGGAAATATTCAATAAACTATTGAACTACTATAAACTATATTATTATTTCTTTGTGCAGCAGCATAGTGGCAACAACAGAAAATAACTCCCTCATTTTGGCTAAGTATGTAAATTGCGTGGCCTTCTCTTTTGAGCGCCATTTAAAAAAAAATGTTTTGCCAATATTTGTTTACATTTTGGCACCATTAAAAGTATGTCGAATAAGCTATTAGCAGTTCCTGTTTGCAATGTGGATGTAAAGACAACTATCACGGGATTACTTTGATACTGAAAAAAACTTAAAAGAAATGTGATGATTCTCAAGCAAGTTCTGAAGTGATTTTTTTTTTTTACAATGGGCATGGAGATAATGATATCCTCAGAAAGTGTAAAGGTGTCCACTGGCAGGGTCATTTCATTGTCCATTCATTGTCTGCGTAAGCAGTTGAGCAATGCATTCTGGTACCGTCGCGTCGGGAGCAGACTGCCCACGATTGAAGCGTTCTTCCAATCAGGTGAAGCCATAGTGGTTGTAGGAGGGTGTGGCCTGTTTTCTTTGCTTGTCAGTGGTCATTGAAGAAAGAAATTGATAACTGATAGTGGCAAGTCAGCAAGTCATTACACGACTCTGCAGAGCTGTCTGCTCCACTCAACTCAAGCAAATCTGCTCTCTCTCCCCTTTTAGGGTGAGCAACTGGAACAGTGACAGGACACATCACTCGCCTCAACAGCTGAAAAAAAATGCTTGCGGAAACATTTTTCCTGTATTTTCCAGTTCATGTGCGCTTAATATGGAGCTAGAGCCAGGAGCCGTTAGATTAGCATGCAAAACTGGCAAGGGAAAAGGCTAGACCTGGGGTCCGTTTCAGAAAGCAGGTTTAGTGAAAACTCTGAGTTTGTTAACCCTGAGATAAGGGAAACTCTGGGTTTTCTGTTTCAGAAAGGGAGGTTAATCAAACCTGAGAGAGAGGGGTAACTCCAGCCCGTTTCAGAAAGAGAGGTAACTTAACCTCAGAGTCAGTTACTATGGTAACTGAGTCTGTGAACCTAACCTGGTCGGGAGCAGGTTTTCTTCTCTCAGTCTCCTCCCTCTGACACAGCCCACATTCATTTCCTCATTCATTCATTCAGTCTGTATCAGGCGCATTTTAGCGCAGTTTGTTATCGGCATGAATTAAAAAAACAGTGTTGGTTAGGCAGACTATAAAACGTTTTTGTTCCGAACACGGCATTTCCTTGTGTTGACGATCCCGTTGATGAAGAAGCTGTGTTACTTCGCAGGGAGTTAAACGTACGTCGGGAGATGATATTGAGGCCCAGACAATGTATTTTCATTTCCAGATAACTACCTATTTGTCGCATTATGTTTTTTGCAGACAGAAGTTTTCTTTACAACATTGGTGACGCGGAGCATTTTAATAAAGCCACTGTATAGCAGAGCGCCGTCAGAAGAATGTGACTTGCTCTGAAACGTGTTTTAAACGTTTGTGTAGAGTCCCCTGAACACAAACCAGTAAGAGCCATTAAAAAGAAATAAATGAGTGTAAATCATAATTCTGTTAATGATGGTGCTGCAACCTCAGAATGGGATTAGTAGTAGCCTAGTTTACTTTTTCGCCTGCAGGATTGCACCTAAATTAAATTATAGGTGTAGCCTACTACCATTCAGGTTTTCACCAGTAATATTATAGGTTACCTGTGATTAAATATGACATTAATACACTATATTAGAGCTTACGCATTGACTCGAGCAGCAATTTTCTCCCACATCAATTCTCTCTATTTTACAGCAGCCGCTGTGTTGCTTTTTTTTAAAACTAAAGACATGTTCAAACTCGCTGTTTGTGCGCATGAGTATTTCCGCCGACCAGTTTCTTTGTGGTTGTTGCCATGGTGAATCGTAGTATCATGGCTCCATTCAGGCTGCCTTTTTATTGTGGTGGTGCACACGCTTAGCTCTGAGTCAACCTACTCCGAGTTGATTGAACCAACTCAAATCAGCTGTTCTGGAACCGAAAACTCAGAGTTTCCCATCTCAGGGTAAATCAACTCAGAGATCAGGGTTAGACTCAGAGTTTGTTAAACCTCCTTCCTGAAATGGACCCCAGCTCTTTCCATCCATACACAAACAGTAATGTGTAAACAACAGTTTGTGAATTTATAGGTAAGTTTATCTGTACAGTGACTCCGCTGGTTGTCTGGCAACTACCCTATAACAACATGATCCAGGGAGGTCACTCCCGGCTGATGATTTGGCATTAAGAAAGTAACTATTGAGATGGTGCAACAGCTCTCTCCTCTCCTGACGCTGTCCATGGTCTTGAAACATTGTATGCATCTCCTCAAAAACACTCAGCTGACCAAGGAGTGTTTAATTCTGAACCTGAGATCTGTAACCAACCATGCTGTGAGGCTGGTGTGCACTTTGCAGAGGACAAAGTATCTCCTCATCTCACATTATTTTTGCAGCTATGGCTGGCAATGGGCTGAGTTTGAAATGTTAAACATTTGCAACAACAAAAAGAGAGAAGACATTTTTAGTTGATATAAGACACAATTTCACTCTTACTATACCTGCCTTATAAAAATATGTTTATTTTACAGGTATTCTTTACTTTGTATGCTTGAACTGCTGTCTGCATGCAGACTGATGGTGATGATAATGAACAATGGCACAATGACTGGCACAATGACTGCCTCAATGCGTAAAAGACAGGCTTGAAGTGAACAGCCGTGACTCTTCTGTGTTACTCCTTATTGTGTATTCTGGGGTTCCACAGACCCTCTGACCCAAACAAACCTGTTTGTGTCTTTCCTTGCCAAAGTAGTAAGAGATAACAACAAAGTATATGAAAGACAAAACACCATTAAAGGAGAAATCTGGCGCAAAATTAACCTAGGAGTTAATAACACATTTTGTACCGAGTCGACCGTTTTCTGGGATATGTTTTCATGCTAATCAAATGTGACCAGTTCTAGCGCAACCAGATTGAGTCAATTGGCAACCGTTTCTTGGCCTCTGGTTGCCCCCTTAGGCAACCACCTGTTAAATATTTGTATAAACAAACCAAAACTTACAAAACTGTAAAATCTTATTTCAAAAGAAGTCTATTTTTTATTTGGTTGTCTCTGTAAAGTTTAAACACTACGTTTGTGCACAACACAACATTTCAGCAGACTGCTTTCCACACACGCACGTTTGCCCGTGAAAAGATACAGGCAAAGCAATTGTCTGTTCACGTTAATGCCGCATGTTAAAATCCGGTGCTAATATGGCACCAGTGCCCGGTATCTACCAGATGGAATAGCAACGCGGATTTCGGTGCCTCATTACGGTGCTACCTAAATGTCTGTGCTGCTCTCTGATGCTCCAAAACAGGCGTTAGAGGCAACAGAAACATCACTGCATGTCACGCTAGTAAAAACTAATAACACGCTACACTTGGTAGCAGGTAACGTTAGCCTACCATTAGCTACAGTAGTAACTGGATTAAATGCGGTTAAAATGCTCACAGCCAAACGGTGTAAAAGTTTGAGTGTATTTCACTGCAGAGGATTCCAACTGCGGGACGTACAACCGTCAGCCGCTAAAGCTTTGAGAGACACAAACTAGCACTGCTGCACTTTTGGTCACTGCTGTTGTTGGAAAAACAAAACAGATGGGACTAAATGTTGCGTTTACTGGTAAACTGGTAAACCTCGTGGTGCATTCAAAGTTACTGTAAAATACCCTTTTCTCATCTGTTCTTCTCTTTTAACAGCAAGAAAGAAGTAGTTATTACATTTTTAATAATCATTTAAATTCCCCCCTTTTAGGTGCTGATCGGAAAATGTATCCGATCCGTGACTCAAAAACGTGATCCAATCCGTGAGTTTTGTGATCCGTTGCACCCCTATTTGAGAGGGATGGGAAATTATATCGCAAGCCATTATCTCATTGTTTCATTATTAAAATGTGTGGTATAGTTACATAAGAAATGAATTGCTCTAAATATAGGCAGTTTAAAACATGGCAACCATATTGTCAATTTTGGCAACCAAAAGCTGATGCCTGGTTGCCAAGCCAGCAACCACTTTAAAAAGTTAGCGTTGAGCCCTGCACTCATAAACAACTTATGATCCTTTCTATCTGATTATTGTTTCTGAAATTAATGAAGGCATCAGTCCACATCTGAAATACTAAAATGTCTGCAAAATGCCAACTGTTCTTTTACAGATGTACAAGAATGAAACACAGCTTTTTCCTCTGCAGTGCATCATTCACAATATTCATCTGAAAATAGTTTGTTGATCTTATCAGTGGTAATCATAATAATCAAACACAAGTGGCAATATAATGGTATAAATAATCAGAAACATGGAGTCTATTTTTATGAAACATCTCAAATTAAATGCACACACACACACACACACACACACACACACACACACACACACACACAGGTGGTGAACAACTGTTGTAGCAAGCTAACTGCAGTCACAATAGTTCACCAAGCTTGCTAGATTGTAAGATTGCCAGCTATAAGCTAGCAAGCTAGTAAGTTTGCTAGGACGTGACCAATTTCTGGTTTATCCAGCAGCTTTCTAATGTAACTAGACATTTTGAATATCAAACAGCAGCCACAAATTTTGCCTTATTTCCAGTGTTTGCTGACAGTTTGCAGTCAACTTATGGGACAATAAGTTTATATGTGTTTGTACCATCAACTCCTGTGTAATAACTGGCTAAAAAACATGCCTCCTTCAGGAAGTAGTTTATACTCAGGCAGAGAAGGGTTAGATAAAAGTGAATGGTGCAACATGGCTAATAAGCTACGCTAGCACTTGTCAAAGTTCATCAAAGCTGAACGTAATGCCAAAGATTCGAACACTTACTTAGCTTGATTCATTGATTTGCAGCTACCCCACTTAGGTCACCATCGACCGCTCTCCAAGCCAGGAGAAAACCGACAGAAGCAAGCAACAGGACAGACAGCATCTCTGCTTACTCCTGGAAGCTGTTGATCTGGACAAGCAGCTAGTTCTCCCATCCAAGATCACACAAACCAGTCTAAGACCAGATGTTGTGATGTGGTCCACAGAAGGTCCTCATCATTGAACTTACTCTCCCATGGGAGGAGGGGATACCAGCAGCACATGAGTTCAAGCGGCTCAACTCTGAACTGGCAACTGAGTGCAACAAGGCTGGCTGGACCGCCACAATCCACCCAGTGGAAGTTTGATGCAGGGGCTTCGTGGTCAAATCAGCAATCCAACTGATGGTATGACTGGGGCGAGCCTATAGAGAACAAGCAAAGAACTTGCAGAGGACGCTGAGAAGTCAAGCTACTGTGGCTTCGGAGGAGGGACAGTTTCTGGTGCTCAATAAGGACAGCTGGGGTGGCAGGGAGACGCCCCCAACTGCCCCACCTAAATAGGGATCATTGCGACATAGATTGTTTAACGGCCTGGTAGAGAACACTCAGAGATCCAGATCTAGGTTTTGTATCAAAATGTGACCAAATAAAGTTTCTGTGACTCTTGTGGAACAGATCACAACTCTCTGCCTTTGAAAAATCCCATCACAATCACATCTTAAGTGTTTCTTTTTTCCACCAATAGGACGTCTGTGTCTACCTTCTTGGAATGTTCTGCTGGAGCTTCCGACCAATCCCATCATCCTCAGAGGGCGCTGTGTCTCTGTGGCCCTGCTGGATCGCATTAACATCACGCTCGTTGAAGCCAACAGGCCAGCAGAGCCGGAAGAAAACCAGCAGAGAGCAGAGGGATTTTGTAAAGTGTAAGGACCCTGACGCACCTTCCGTCCCGTGGTGGACACACAGATAGATGCATCCAGCAGTGCTGACATTTCTACTAGTGCCCTTCCACTTAGTTCTTTTGCCTCTACTGTCATTTCTGCTCAAACCTAAAAATGCCTGCTGTGCTTCTTTGTGGTTTAGTGTTCGTGTTGTGAGGTCTGTCAGCGGCCAAAAATAACAGGCTGTACTTTAAAAGTGCACCTCCTCTCCTGGTCTTTACACATCATGCTTGTTAGGAAAAAAAACTCAGGAGCAGCACAACTCATTTCACATACGTGGGTCTGGTTCTGCAGCATAGTTACAACCACAGGCTAAACAGTCTGGAGAACAGCCTGACAGCAGGTCTTGGATTATGCTTCCAGGAGGACAGCTGTTTTATACAGTGTAAAAAAAAAACATCAAGTTTTCATTAAATTCATGGCCCTTCTGTCTGCACTGAGGCGACGGTGGAGCTGACAGATAGGACTATGAAGCTCAAACACAAAGCACTTTGAAGATGATCGAAACTACGGGAGTGCCATAAGTAGGAATATTGTCATTATAATACAATTAACAGCAACCATGATGACGAATTGGTCTTCACAGCATTCCAATTCAGCATGGTGAATGTGTATATTTCTATGCACTTATTAGTTACTGCACAATAATTCTGCGAATACAGGATTGTTGATTGGCCATTAAATCATTGACTATACAGTCCATATATTTTCATGTAATTTCATTGGTCTAGGTATTTAATTTTTTTTTTTGCCTTAATCATTCATTGTTCGCCACCTGGATAAGAACATGATAAGCTTCATGTCTAAAATCTGAAAATTAAGACAACTACAAGGTGCTGTATGCACATGTAGGCTTATTAGTGACCTTTTTTCACCCTTGCTGCCCTATGAATAAACTTTACAAACTTGCTTAAAAAAGTTTCCTTCTGTAAGTTTAATCTGATAAAAAGTCTCATCTAGCAAGCATTATATTAATGCATCACTTTTGAATTCAATCAAATGAATGCAGCAACAAAAACATAACATCTTATTAATTTTACTTTAATAAAAAATAAAATTTAGAAAACCTGTTTTGATGAATAAAATGGTTCACACACAAAATAAGGTAGTTTACTACAACTTTAAGAGGACTGCATGTGTTACAACAGTTCCCTGGCAACATGACAAAGTTATCCGACAATACGGCCGAGCAAGAAGTAGCACATGGAGTCGATATCATTTCTTATCAATTTGCCTTAATGTTTAAAAAAAAAAAACAACATAAATTAATTACAAAAAAACATGTTTCTGAAAAATATAAATTTTAGATTAAGAAAAAATAAACTGACATGCATGGCAGCATATTTGGGATGCCTTAATTTTATATTGGGGCTGCTGAGCATGTTAAAGCCATAGTGCGTAGTAACTGTCGCCCCCATGAGGAATTCTAAGTAATGACAACAAGACTGTCGGCGCATATAGAAGAGGTAATCGTGCAGAATTTATAAATCCAGGATAACCGATAAAGCGAGGCTTGACCTAGTCTAATCTGTGCATCCTAGCTTTGTGCATTTCACCAAGGCCAAGCCAGGCTAAGGAGGAGCGACTAGGTCGAGCCAGGCTGAAGTAATTCAGATAGATGCGCGTTCACGATTTTCCTCAACAGACTGCAAGGTCGATCACAGATTTACTGATGCTAAAATGGAGAATACACATTGAGCATACTTTACACAGAAGTAGTAGCAGCTTCTAATGGAAGTTTGATGAAGTGAAACTAATAAAACAGAGAGAAAAAGCATTGAAAACAATCGCGGACTGACTGAATGTGTAAGTAACTAACTAAAAACAGACATTATCTGACCACGACTCTGAACTGAAACTGTCATAATGATCTGTGTAATCATTTGCACACACTATCGGTTGTATATTTTGCCTTAAAAGTGAGCAGAAGGGTTTTACTTAAGAGCAGTGGTTCGTAAATGTATATTTTTAGGTTATCATTCAGTCCGTTCGCTATTGTCTGCCATGCAATTTCTTGCTGTTTTATTACAGCGGCCGAGTTTGCTTCTTCACATATAGCCTATGTGTTGCTTCCTCGTATATATGGACATAGAAAAGAAAGACGCTGAAAAAATTGGACTCTAAAATCTAGAAACTATGAAGATAATTAAGTGATAAACTCAATGCACACTTTAAAAATGAATGTAACACAGAGTATTCATCAGTTATTTCCCCCAGAAAAATATAAGGTCAACACCCATTGAGGTGTCCTCTCTGTGTTGTTTCATGAATGTAGTATAGTTACTGGTCCACTGAACTAAGACTATAATTTGGGAGGATTGTACAATTAGTGTAGGTTTTTATAATTGTACAATCCTCCCAAATTATAGTCCCAGTTCACTGGACAAAATACAAATTGTGTGCTAAGAATGGCAGATAAAATGCACATGGAAAAGTAATATACTGATCCTTTATTTTAAAGAATAGAAAAAGAAAAAAAAGAAAAACTAATAAGATGTATTGGTCTCTGACCAGTCTGCCATTGTTAGAACCATTATAGAACCAGTGTATAGGACTTTAAATAGGCCTACTGCCCTTCCATCACAGACTTCATTTAAAACACATTTGCAACTGTTATCAGCCTTTTCTAATTATCTCAACAACTGCCGTACTTTATTCACCAGACTTCTAACAGCAGTATGAATTTAATTTAATAATAATTTAATAACAGTACTTAACTGAACAGCAATATGTATCTGTTGTATTTTAATGCAGGCTAATAATAAGGTAAAACCACTGCTGAGTGAACAGAAAAGGCACAAGGATTAATTAATCCTGGTTGTTGCCCTGGTCAGGGGCAGGCTAGCTGCACAGAATAAATCTCCATGGTAATTTATCTGCCTCTGCTTTCGTGAAACAGAGTCAAGGCTTAAGTCATCCAGGATAACTGGGAAATCCTGGCATAATCCGCTATCTAGGTTTTGTGAAATAGCCCTCTGCTCTGCCTGTGTCTTGCTTTTAGGTCAAAAGACAGGTGATTTTAAGGCGTTAACAGGATCACATGGTGCCAGATCTAATGGTTATTTATGACATCTACTGATAATATTTGCATTCCTCCTTATCCCATCCTGTACACTGCGGCCTGCAGCCACAGAAAAAAGGTGCTGTTAGTCGCTGGGCACACTGCATACTGACTGAACTTTGAGTTCAGTGTCTTGATTCATGAAAACACGGCACGGAGGAAAGACACAATGTCAGATATTATCTGAGAATATTTATATAAATTGTTGTTGATATTCTGGGGGAAATATATATATATATAGTGCATTTTGTTTTGTTCACAGCTGTCAAAACCTCCCTCTGTTCCTCCCTCCTTTCTTTCCTTTTGCAGCAGTACATGTATTTGCAAATGTCAGGCACAGCAGACTTCCTGCTGAAAAGGACTTTATCGCTACATTGTGGAAATCAGAGCTCCATGTTAAGCATGTTGTTCTGTGGCACAATTTTATTTTTTTATCCAGTCATTTCACCATTTTGAAAAGAAGCTGGGAGGGGGGTTAACGATCAAACGTAGTCCTCAGTCACAATCTTGTACACACTGCATTCAGATTATCTCTCTTTGTTTAGTATCAGTTTGTTCTTAAACAGAGCAAACAACGTTCACTCTCTCTCTCATCTTCTTTGGGTCTATATGGTAATGAAGTGCAGTACACTCTGTGGCTGTGGGAGGTTGTCACAGCTCATGCTGCTTCTTCATTTTAATAACGTCTTACTTTTACTGCCTAATTCTTATTTAGTTCAGCGAGTTAAAAGTGCAACAGAAATGGGGCATTGCCTCTCATATGTGTCGCCTTATCAGCAACAATATTTCACCTCAACCTACTTCAGCAGTCTGCGGGCCAATAACATAAATGTGTGAGGCAAGGAAACATAGTATTTCAGGCCATGAAGAGTGTCGCCACTTCAACCTTTTACTAACAGATAAAGTGCACCACTTCGTCTGGAATCAGCTCCCATCTGAGCACTGTCACTTCACAGCTATAAAACAAGCAGGCGTGAAGGCAACCGCTAATTCTTAATTTAGTCAAAACAGGAAACACAGTGTGTGTTGGTGTATGTGCATGCATCCATGTTTACTTCAGAAGTACAAAGGCTAAGAACAAGGACAGCCACATTGAGTAGAATTAAGAATGTATGTCTAGTGTCATCTCTGCAAGGATTTGAAACAACAGTCAGATTTGCATAACAACCACACTATGTTGTCATAATATAATTACAATAAGAAGAATTAGTCAAGATCACATTAGATTCCTTTTGATGTTTCACATAAAATGCACTTCTTCTCATCTCTGAGACAGGTGGGATGTGTTAGTAGTTTGGGTTAAATATGCACAGTTTTCTTTGAAAAACACAAAAAAATGGGTGAAATTAAAATTTCCCGCTGGTTTAGCTGCATATCGCCTTATTGTGCCTGTCTGAGCTTAAATTGGTTTGCAAGAAAATGTGTTGTGTGTAAAGTAGATTAACACCTTGTGTTAATAATGGATAAGCAATAGAGAGCCAGCAGTGAAATCCCAGCGCTAAAAACAGTTTGGGAAAATGGGCATGGAGGCTTTTTTCTCAACGTAATGAATTTTGCCAGAAGACATTGAAACTCCAGACAGTCCCTATCAAAGGGATTTTGTTCATTTCATCTGTCGCCCAGAGGGAAAATGGAGGGGAAAGTGGCAGGAGGAAACAAGGGAGAGAGATGCAGCCAAATGCATCCATAGGCCCTAATGAACGCTGAAACTGTGTGCCAAAGTGACTTCCAAGAAGGATTTAACTGGCCTTCATTATTACTAGATCAACCCATTTATCAAAAAGGTGTAGAGTAAATACAAATGTCCTCTGCTATTGTACAACTACCTCACATCTCTTCTTTCTTTCTTACAGTGAAGCTCCTGATATGAAATTAAGCTTCTTCCATCAACCTCAACAAAACCAAAACATGCATTCATAAGCATCAACATGACATAAATGATACATTTGGTCTGGTTTTGTCATTCGGTCACCGTTAAAGTTGCTCACAATGATTTTCTTACTGGCAAACTAAAGAGAAACATGCCTAACTTTATACACATTGACATAGTTATTGAACGCGTCTCTTGAGAGAACTGTACCCTCAATCACATTATTGCCGAGATGAAGGCATTTTAATCTTTTGCACGTACGTGCTATAACAACTAATGGGATACAAGACATATCACCACAGATGAAACTGCAGTCTGTTAGGGATCTACAGACAGATACACCAGGATATACTCCACTCACCAGACAGACATGCGGTTCATCAGAGAAGAAAACAGTTAAGACAGGTATTAAAGACTGAAGGAAGCTGATGGAAAGATCCACTTCATCTAAGAATAATAGCAAGATCATGTTTTACTCCATGCTGGGCAGAACCTAACCTTTAGTTTAAGCTTATTACCTCCCTCCTAACTTTACTACTGAGCCAACACCAGTAAAAACAGCATGCGCAGAACGAGGTAATGAGCAAAAAATAAATTATTCATGACTTGCGTATAAAGCCCAGACAATTGGCGGGTAGCTAGGGGAAATTCCCTAAAGTGCTGCCGTGTTTGAAAAATCAGAAGCAAAGACCAAATGACACGTTCATCCTGTCAGGCGTGGAGAGGGTGCATGTGGATGTTAAAGTGAAAAACAGTACTGTTCATTTATATCTAAAATAGCATATGTCATAATAAGTGAAATAAAAAGTGTGGTCTGGCTTGTAGAGGCTTATTTTCCTGAGGCAGAGGGAAGTTTTTCTTTTCTACATCCTTTTGGTATGTTTTGACTTAAATTGATGTGGCTCGTGACAGCTAGAGATGTAAACATTAATAGCGTCCTCCTCAGCTAAGCTGTAGTGTCAGGTGAGTTAGCAGTATCAGTAAGCTACAGTTACGAGCCTCTCGTCCATGAGTATGCCTCCTTTTGTGCAGTGATACGGTTGCTAGGTGTAGTTCGGTGGAAAGAAAATAGTTCCTACATGAAACTGCCCAAAACCAGGCCTGTTGATTATCTTAAGTAACCGGGTCATAATTTCTGGAAAAAGTCATTGCTGTTGAGTTTTTCAAATGTATTTTTTTTTTGCCACAAGCCGATATCTTCAACACTGGGCAACTCGCACCCAAACAATCTAGATTGATAAATAGCACTACAGGTAAGACGAAAAATATGTATTTTGGGGGTGAACTGTCCTTTTGAATGGCAATAAACAACGAGAAAAAAGAAAACAAGTATTTCTAGTCATGTGAATAGAGTTATTATGTAAAAGCACAGCAGCGCACTTCTTTTAAAGAATGAGGGAAGCTTATGTGAATGACCATGATTGTTCCAACCAATAAACAACCACTTACTACAGCTCTAACCCCACATCCCTCCGTTTGCACATTGCACAAACAATTTGCCACATTTAGGCCTGTCCCAGATTACTTACTTAGGAGTGGAAGTGGACAATAAAACCCTCAGCCAGCATGTACGATGCCTCGTCATTCTCCATTTTCACTGAGAAAACAAGTTTTGCCTGACTGCTTCTTAAAACATTAGTTTTGGCGGTGCACAGAGCTTTAACCATTGATACACTTTCCTTACACTGCCTTTTCATGGCGGATTTGAAATCTCATAATGTGCAGTGAAGTTTAGGTGCTGTACTTGAAATACTGAAAAGAAACAGAGGGCTGGGATTGCCTCTACACGGCTCTCACAGACAGTTTCCCAATACGTAAAAAATACCTACATTTTTTCACAGCCACACGCACGAGCGGCCAGACCGGCTATCAACACAAAGAAGCTCAGGTTACAACACACACACAGAGAGAGTGTGAGTGTGCTCAGGACGCCATTACTCCACTATATCTTTACATAGCATACAGGGCCAGCATATTGAGTGAAGCTCCGTATGAAATGATAAATGGGTAGGGGTCAGTTTGGGAAAGGGCCATTATGATATAGTTTCCCCAAAGACATGCACTGCGGGTGTGCCTGAAAACTAAAACACCAAAAGTTCACCACCCAGCCTCCAGCATGTTGCACTTTAGGATCTCAAAAAAAGGTTCTTTTAATAGGCTCTGCTAAAATATCAATGGATTTTGTGTTTTTGACAGTAAAGATGATTCACGTACTGTTGCGACATGCAGAAACGCTCTGATCACTCTGAACACAGTTCTATCTGCATTTATCAGCACAAAACACAGAGATAATTTTCAACTATGAAGCCTATCTAACATGTGGTGGCAGTATTGTAGATGTCATAAAAATTATGATAATAAAGAGAAAAGTTTCTTTTTTTAACAAAAGACCTTGGAAAAGTCATATTCTGGCATTTTAGTATTACGTGAGTGTAGTGCCAGTGGCACCAGACAAGAGCTCAAATGAATCATCAAAGTGTAGGACATCTGTTGAGGAGACAAGGTCTAGACCTGCACAAACTGCAGCACTCAGTGGGAAAACAGCTATTGAAATATCTCTAAAAGAAATGCATTTATCTAAGGTCAGGACATAGAATATTACAGTGTGGGTGGTTCATGAGCCCTAAAGAAAAGTAAATAGTTAAAAAAAAGTTGTGTAGTAGCATGAGCAAAGGGAAAAGCCATTCACCAAGAGTGTACAAGAATGCATAAAATAAAACGTAGCCTGTGTGTCAAACATCCCCTTTACTTGTAAAAAAAATAAAGCTTACTGTGAACCTAAATCACCACAGTTGAACTCATCTCCTTCAGCGCAGCACCCAAGGACAAAGAGCTTTACCCTTCCTCTTTACGTTTGCCCCACAATACAATAAAGGCTGCTGCATGGCAGGGTCAGACGGTTAGGTGAGATGCACAAAAGGAATGAATTAGATAACTGTCTACACTGTGCCTTCCTGTCTCACTGGCACTTTTGCCAGGGAGAGTTTTTTTCTCAGCAACAGAAAATACACTGCAAATTCCTTCCAGACTCCAGCACAGTGAGAGAGAAAATGAATCTAGGCGAGCTGGATTTACAGTCGGGCATTAGGAGCACAAACACCTTGACAGGCTGGAGGCGCCAGATAGAGAGTGTGCTGCCGATTCCACAGTGTGACTGATGCTCTGCAGTCGCTCAGATCCGCCCCAATTCCCCCCAGAGTCGGGTCTCAACACGCTCTGCCTGCTGAGAGCAAGTGTTGCATCGTGACTGCTCAGGAAGCTGGCCTTATGACTGTGTGTTTTTATAGCTCTGCCATTTTTGCAGGCCACACAGGCGGTGAAAACTGCACTTCCTACAACAAATCCCCATTGGAACAGGTGTTTGTGTATGTGTGTGTCTTTGTGGAGAGAGGTTTAAACTGAGATCAACAGACCCAAAGTCTGAGAGGTTTAACATTATCTACCAGACTCAGCATTAGAGTCACAGAGAGAAAGAGAGACAGAAAACATGAGAGACAATGGAGAAAGACACAAAGACAGAAAGTTATTGGTTAGGGCAGGTAATCTTATCAAAGCTTAAAAAAAGTGAAAATTAGATTCAAACTGGTATCCTTTCCTGATTAGTTTTTACCATAATACTTCTAAGCTTTAGGGCAGTCAGTGATGCTATTGGTTTAGGTTGGGCGGATTGATACTACATCATCAAATACATAAATACATACATACATCAAGTAAATAGAATTGCTTCATGTTGGATCAAGTTGTGGGTACATTAGCATAAATATGTACTCTTTGATTTTCTGATGCTGCTGTTTTGTGCATTCACTTGATCAGTGTAAAGGATTTACATTTCATATTTTACATTTCATATTAATTTTAAAGAACTGGTGCTAACTTTAAGAGCCCTGCATACTCCCAAGTACATCACTGACCTCCTCCAACCTTATATGCCAAATCGGGCTTAGATCATCTGAGCTACAGTACATTTACTGGATGTCCCTCAAACCCACTATAAAACCCAAGGTGGCTGTACTTTTCAAGCTGTGGCCCCCAATCTTTAGAACACTCTTCCCTTATTATTGCGATTCCTAGACTCCAGTGATGCTTTTTATGAAACAGCTGAAAACTGTTTTATTCAGAAAGGCTTTTGGTTAGCCTATCCAAATAATTAATAACTATTTTTTTTTCTTTGCTTTAATTTATCTGCTGCTGCTGTGACTTTAATTTCGTCAGCCCTGTGCTGTGTATTGTTGCTATCTGTCTTTTGTATTGCTTGTATTGTCTAATTGTGGTAATTGTAAGCACTTTGTGAATTTGTATCTGTAAAAGGTGCTATATAAATAAACCTTAGTTACTTACATAAAAATTATTGTTTTTTACCATTAAAATGTGTCTTGATTTTTAACGTGTGATTAAGAAATGTCAAATATTCTAATAGTCAAAATAGAAATAAAAATGTTTTCAGGGAAACATCACATAAACTCAATGAATACACTGTGACTGAAGTGTAACTTGTTCCACAGCCATGTCTGCACTACAAATTTATTTCAACCATGTCATTGTATCTGACTGACAACAAACCCCAGTAGGCATAACAAATACAAAAGAAACAGGCTGTTAGAAAGTAATACATTGCAGATGGATCGCTTGACACAATGGTGGGCAGCACAACTATGAAAAGAAAAGAAAAAAATACATTTTAGGGGGTTGACATTTTTTGATGGAAGTTACATCAGATGTGTAGCCAAGGACTTCAACAGAGCTGTGGAGGAATGGTGCTATTTGCTTGGCTACAGTGTGAAGTTGAAATTAGAAGTTGTAACTGCATGGACTGCAGAGCTGAGATATTCAGCATCAAAGTGTTGACATATCAGCCAACACACGGCTATGTAGTAAAATTTTTATCTATAGTTCAACCAGGCCTGATCCTGAACAGTATTTTTAAAAGGTAAAAATACTGAAACGAACAATCGATTTTTCAGAGGGCCCAAACTGAGATAATCACGATTGTTAAAAATCACAGTTTATTGGGTCCTTTGGACTATATAGCATAGCATAGTTTATAAAACTAAGCTATAAAAAGGTATAAAAATACCTAAAACTAATGCAGTCTAATACAATAGTCCTGTAATAAATCCTATCTTCATAAAGGTTAAAATGTTCAGTATCTGTTGAAACGGTTTGGACAGTGTTTCTATTATTTTGTCCATCCCATTTATATCAATGAGGGTAGTCTGCAGCCATAGTCATATGGCACAGTAATCTGGAAAAACTGTATTTATTTAACTAAACACTGTTGTACATAATTCATTTCTATCGTCTACATAACTGCACAGAATACTGTACTCAACCTGCACTTTGGTATTTAATGGTTCTTCTAACACTTCTGGTTGGATGTCAACTGCATTTAATTGGATCTGTACCTGTACTCTGCTACATGTACAACAAAGTTGAATCTAATCTAATCTAATATAGTTGAATCAATACTTGGCAGAAAAACTGAATATTTTAACCGTCAGATATGTATTTGTTTATTTATTTAAAAAAAAATATATCACCTATGTGACTCCAGAAACAGAGAAAAATGCACGGTATTTCTCTAAAACCTTGCTCTGATCTAAGGGTGAAATAACAGGAGCACAACTGTCAGGGTGGGGGAGTTAATTTCTGTATGATAGATGGATATATGAATGTGGTAATGTCTAAAAAGTTATGTTAAAGTCTCGAGAGTGTCAATCATTTTAATATTAATTCCTTACATTTATATAGCGCTTTATCATAGACACTCAAAGTGTTTCGGGGGGGAACGACAACTACTCTCTACCACCACCAATGTGTAGCACCCACTTGGGTGATGCACGGCAGCCTCACGATGCCAGACGCTCACCACACATCACCTTAGAAGAGGGGAACATGTTTTTAGTGGTGGGGAAACCAGAGCTCCCGGAGAAAACCCACGCAGACACAGGGAGAACATGCAAACTCCACACAGAAAGGCCCGGGACGACCAGGGTTCGAACCCGGTACCTTCTTGCTGTGGGGCCACAGTGCTAACCATTGTGCCACCGAGTTGTCACCGAGCTGTCAAGTGATCAGTTTTATTTGGAATTTGGGAAAGATTGGGTAAGGGTCATGTTCAGAGGAATGTTTGGGGGTCGAGGAACCGAATGAAAAGGGGGGTGATTGCCGGTAGATGAACATGAGCTGAAGGTTAGTGGGGGTTGTGTACAGCGGGATGGTGAGGTTCAAGGAGAGGGATAAAAGGGGGTCAGTTGCATGGGGATGAATGAGGCCGAACAGAGTCATGGTTTTTCCCCGGGGGTCGAGACTCAGGACCAGAGCACTGTGGAGAGTCTGGCTAGTCCACATAGCATTCCAGGATGGGAGAAAAACGTGCTCTGGTTTATTGGCATTTCTTTAAACCAATCACAATCGTCATGGGCGGCACTAAGCTCAGCACAGAGCCACCGTGCCACTGCAAAATAGCCTCGGGAAGGAACTTGATTTGCTGGAACGTGTACGTTTAAAAGTTGTTTTAGTCATGCGAGACAAAACTCCAATTGGACAGATAGTCTAGCTAGCTGTCTGGATTTACCCTGCAGAGATCTGAGGAGCAGTTAACTATAGTCCTCATAAACCCACCAGAGTTTAAAATTCCAACACAAAGAAAGCGGAAGGAAACGGACATCAGAAAAAAAAAAACATGTGGCACCGGAGCAATTCCAGAAGTGAAACGTCGAGGATATAGACTACCGTGTTCTCCAACCGAGAGGGGAAGAACTGGGTTTGGGCAAGAGAGTCGTGAGAACTGAGACAAATGGGTTAGACACACCTATATAGGTCTGCGTAGGTGATTGAAATAGTGAGTAAGGGGAAGTGTAGCCTTGTTCCTTTACCTTAGGGACTGTTCATTATTTAATTAAGGGGCCACCGGAGGAGTTCCAAAATGATTGGGAGAAAAGGGATGACCCTCCCCAACAACTTATTGTACTGGTTTGCACTTAGCAAAGATGTACAGTTTCCCATTGTTTTTCTACAGCCATGACATAAGTAACTAAACCTCTGCATTCTCATCTGACGCATCACACTCCTCTGTTATGGTGTGGTGGCCATTTCAGTAGATTTACTCACTAACATTGTTGTGGAAACACAATAATCATGAAAACTAAATGCACACTTCATGCATTACTGCATTACTTCAAACACTAAGTTACTCCTCTAGTGAACTAGTATTCACATGAAATAAAACAATAAAACATTGAGACCATTCAGCAAAGCACACTGGGTAATTCAACACTGGCTGCTATGTCTGGCTGACTAAATAGGGAGGGATCCATCTGCTAGCAATAGGGGCCGAGACTGAGAGAGCTACATGGAGCTACATGGATAAATATGTACCAAACAAGCCACTTTGAAATGTTGCTCTACTCATGAATACAAAAGTTGAGTGACCCTTCCCCGTAGACTAAAAAAAAAATTGATGACCCTCCCCTCAACAAAGAATAAAAAGACATGACCCTCCCCTATTTTCCTCCGGTGGTCCATTCCATAAATACCGAACGGTCCCTTAGTTATAATAACTTCATTAAGTGCAGTGCCCTTCAACAAACTAGGGAAATTATTACATTGAAGCAGCAGATAGTGGAAGGTATTTACTCTGGAGAATACATTCATTTGTGCTTATCAAGGCAGCTAAGTTTGCTCATTACTGCTAAAATAAATGCTCTGTTCATGATGTCTGCCATCTGCTTTGATAACTTATGCACTGCCTTCTTCTGTCTGAAGCTAATAATTACTTTCATTATTAATTGATGTATATTCTTTTTGATGATTTGTTTACCAATTTAGTCCACTAGTGCAGTGCCCGTTGAAAATGTGCCTGTTTGGAACGGGCTGATTGCTTGGCCTGTGGTATTGCTGCTTGTAGAATTCTTCAAAACCAAATTGTACCCCAAAATGACTTACAGAAGGACCCCAAACCACTTAATATGCAACTCCACTGTATAGCCTACTTAGAGTGTAGGCTACATCTACATCAGAGGAAGACACTGTACGACTATATTTACCTGACAGAACGCTGCAGATTCAGAATGTAATCACAAGATATCACAATGAAAATGTGGAGTAATCAGACATTAGCCTCATGGACTCATGGCAGTGCGCTAACCACCTGGCCCGTTATGAGAGCTGATCAGCACATATCTGTGTTCATCATCCACCAGAACCGGACCATGTGTGTGTGCGCGTGCAGAGAGAGAGAGAGAGAGAGAGAGAGAGAAAGAGACGTTGTGTCATGTGATCGTTTAACACTAACACTTCAGCAGAGGACGTGTTCATTTCCATACAGGTTTAGTGGTTTGACCGTTAACAGTGAAGTAGGGGATTTGATTCGCGGGGGTATTTTGACGACGGTAATGTTATTAGTGTTGTAAGGTAGCAGTAGACTTAATTAAAATGATGTGTCTGCCCGGTTCAACTCTGAGATTTTCTTGCATTGCACAGCGCTGTGAAGAAATAATCGTTATTAGAGATTACGTTATGTTCTGTCAGCTCACAGCAATTTAATAAAATAGCAGGAAAAGAGTCCCCCTGCTGTTCTAAAGTGTTCTGCATGTGGTGTCTGCGTGTGATGTGCAGGTTACCTTCCCCCCAAACACGGACACACAAATATACAGATACGTCTCGCTTTTTAAGATAGATAGCCTGCATCACGCTCTGTCTGCACTTGTCTGTAGCTGGCTGTGCTTTTTTATGTGTGGAATTCTGAAATCTCCTTAAATTCGGGAATTGTTTGTTTATTCAAAGTCAAAGACAGTCCAAAGTAGTGCAACTTTGCACATTTGTGTGGGTCTGAGGTGTATGTCACATTTTAGCTGCCAAAGCTCCGCTGCTCTCTGTCTCTGGTCCTCAGTGTGAGAGGGGGCGTGACCAGCACTAGAGCGGCAAAAGCCAATGTGTGCTTCTTTTACCTATATATTTAAGGATATCTTTTGCATTTCTAATCCAAACAACGTCAAACTTGGCACTGCACTTACTCGTGCCCGTAGCAAGACGCCTGTCAAGTTTGAAATCCATCGGACTAACGATTCGAGAGATATGCACATAACAACTAGAGTTTAGATTCTCTGCCCGAGCCCGGCCGATATTTTCCGCCGCTATCCTCGGGCCGGGCCGAGCCAGACCCTTGACCAAGCATTTGTGTTTTTTTACTTTATTAGCCTTATTCGGTGGGGAGAAAGCTATGCCTCTCCAGCTTCTCCCGTAGCTCTGGGTATATGTCCTGCACTGACTTGAGTGTGAGGTAATCAGATCCATTTGCTAGATCCAGATAAATTTTTTCCCATCATACACAAGGGGAAATTTTGAGGTTCAATCTTGCTGGACAGTAGGCACAGGCACTGGCGCATTTCTTCTTGAGAAATTACTAAAAAGAATGAATTGGTCATCAAAATTGTTTTTGATAACTTATAAGTATGTGAATGACAACTTATAATAACTTAGAAGTAACAAGTTCTTCCACAGGTGGGTTTTGTGCAGTTCTATTTTATATAAGTATATACATTATGTATTTGGCTTTAGCTGTCCATAGATTTGTGGAAGGGGTAAGTAAACTGAAGTCACCCCCATGCTGAGAAAAAGAGAGATAAAAAAGAGAGAGATTATCACAATACAGGCGTGAATTTTGCGAGCCATTAATGAGCTGGAGGACTACTAATGACCCTGACAGCTAGTGCAATTATCCACAGATTAATTCACTATTAAAATGTCCACTGCTCTGTTTGCATGCATATGCATGCATGTACTAATGAGAGATCATGGCTCCACTTACAACTGCATTATTAATCATGTGACAAAGATGGGTAGCAACATCATGCTTAGGAGGATAGCGGTGCTTTATAATGATCAGTCAAATGTGTCACTGGGACTCTCAGTAAGAGCTGGAGTCCTCAGCCGTGGTTCACAAAAATCTGGCAGCAGCCAGCAAAATGACACACTCACTCTCAGTCTTCTGCTTGTGCGTTCTTTTTTCAATATCCCATTTACTGGAGTTGTAACAATTTGATGCAATAATCTTGTTCTGTTCTGATCTGAGTCACACACCCTGTTAAAACAGCTCTCAAAGAAGTTGTCGGCAGTCAGTCTTCCGCCATGACTGGAGACCCGAGTTTGCCAGTGAAGGTCTGAGCCATCTGCCTGTGCATCTCAAGTTGGAGGATTTTCATGATAGCTATTTTTTCAGTGTTGCAAAAATGAAAACACAAGGTCATTTTTTACAAGATCTGCCTAGCTACCTCCCTGTTAGCTCTGTGAACAATTTATGCCTAATGTATGCTATTTTTGTTATTTCTATCTTTTTTGCTGTATTTTATGGACAAGATGATGACATACGACCACGAGACAATGAGGATAGCAAAATTAACTCACCACTGTGTGTAATAAACTGGACTGGTGCCGATACAATTTTTCAAAGGGATATCAGGAACTGTAATGTCCTTTGTTTCACCAAAACTTGGCTTAATCCTGAAATACCAACGCCATTCAACCAGGTGACTCTTTTCCTACATACTGTTGTACCAGAAAAGAGGATTCCGGAAGAAAAAAGGAGGATGATTGTGCTTTATTGTGAATATGGACTGGTGTAACATCAGGAATATTAAAATACTATTCCGTTCCTGCTCACCGGATCTGGAGTTACTGTCAATCAAATGCAGGCCGCACTTTCTACCATGGAGATTTATATCGGCCATTATCACAGCGGTCTACATTCCACCACAGGAGAGTATAGGCAGGCTTGCCTTTCGGATCTTTGCAAAAACCTTAACTGCTCACAAACTGATAATCCTGACGCTGCGCCCAGCACAGTGGGCCTGTTACAGTTTGCCTACCATACCAACCGATCAACAGAAGACGCCATAGCACACATCCTCCACACAACCCTATCTCATCTGGAAAAGCTGGGAAGCTATGTGAGATTGCTGTTCATTGACTACAGTTAAGCGTTTAACACCATAGTTCCCTCCAGGCTGTTCACAAAGCTCAAGGACCTGGGATTAACTAGAGATGGTCCGATACCATTTTTTGCTTCCAGATACCGATTTCGATACCTGAACTTGCGTATCGGCCGATACAGAGTACCGATCCGATACCAGTGTGTCATATATGTTATTATGTTTTAACAGCTGTATACTACTATCCCTGTATGGATGTGATATGATTTCTATCTTTGTTGTCGGTCTGGCTCAGGTTAAACTCTTTGTGAAACATGAACAATGAACGCCCCAGAACTTTCTTTTATTATCCAGTTTGACAGTCAGCTATAACGGAAAAACAACATAAACTACTTTAACGTAGATTTTCTTTAGGGCTTTCTTACGTGGTATCGGATCGGTGCATAAACTCCAGTACTTCCCGAACATCTCTAGGATTAACCACCTCACTGTACGTGTTTGACAGAGACATTTTAGAACCGAGACGCCCCAACTCAGAGTAGTTTCTTGTATCTGTGTCATGTAGGCTCCACCACTGCCACGCCTCTTTAGGAGACTAGCGGCAGGTCCCGAGTGTATTGATTCCAACGGGAGAAGTGAATGTGAACACAAATTATGAGCGATTATTTCGCCCCATAGACAATAAAGTATATATTGGACCCATTTTTCACAAGTCACATATCTCCAGGACATTCTGACACTAAATGACATTTTTCAGACGGACATATCAGGAGAAAATTAGCTTTGTTTGAGACCCGTTTCTGTCACAGAACCAAACTCTCACAAGATCTGGCAACACAGAGAAGCTAACATCAGCTAACAAAACTAATCTCTGTGATGCTAAATATGTCTTTTAGCTGTGTAAATATCTAACGTTAGCAAAAGAACATTCATCTTCAACTTCAACTTCATCCATCCGCACGACGTTCACTACACATTCAAACGAGGCCACGGCCTTTTAGGAGACAGGTAGTGTGTACCATTTCATACCATTGGCGCTGCTTTAAATGCACTATCTTTAGTATGGAGGATCTTTGATGTGGATCCTTGACTTCCTGACAGGCAGACCCCAGGTGGTGAGAGTGAACAGACAAACACCTTCTCCAGCCTCATCCTTCAGACCGGAGCACCCCAGGGCTGTGTTTTGAGTCCCCTGCTGTACCTTGTACACACACACTTTCGACTCCAACACCATCATCAAGTTTGCCGACGACACAGTTGTGGTGGTCCTGATCATGGACAACAATGAACAGACCTACCTGAAAGAAGTAGAGAACCTGACCTGCTGGTGTCACTGGGATTACATTTCACTGGTATTGTACCCCATACAATTTCATGTGACAAATAAAATGTATTGAGTAAAAGAAAGGTTTAATTCTCCACTGTTCGATATGCACCTGTTTAAAAATAAATCTCCACTAAATGTTCTTGACCACTGCTGCGCTGGTTGGTGTTAATGTGTCAGTATCTACTTCTTGCTTTATTCTAAACAACTAATTACAGAGATTAAGTCCAGACAGGTGTGCAATATTCGTTATTCTCCATAGACCATGCCTATTAGGCTTTATTATAATCTAATTAGTCTAATTGGTGTATAATATGTTTTCTGGAAATTCACATTAGCCCTGACTGCAATCATGGGAAATCAACACGGAAGCTCAACAGCAAATTTACAGAGATGAAGGTTAAAGAAACTCTTTAAATCATTTCAACAAAACTGCAGCAAATTCTTTTTGAAAGAAACTACTGTGTGAACACCTACTCAGTCACAGTCAGTCAGGAGGGAACATGGATAGAACCAAGTGAACCAAATCAAAAAATATATTTCAGCAGTCAAGGTAACTTTATTAATACCCGAGGGTAGATTTGGCTTACAGTGGGTGTTGAGTGGGTCAGCCTCCTTTTACACACACAAACACATATACACACAATCAGCAGCAGACTGTAGGATGTAACGTGACAAAGCAGACATCATTGCTCATTACTAATAAATACAATAAATCAATAGTTCCGCAGACACAAAGAAAGAAAATAAATACATAAATTAATTAATAAAAATAAATAAGGCAGCAGACCTGTATTGCTACAAGGACTGCTGGGACAAAGCTGTTACTGTATCGCTTAGTTTTACAGGCTGGTACTTTATACCTGAGTCCCGACGGTAGGAGCTGAAATTCACTATGTAAAGGGTGGAAGTGGTCTTCCAAAATAGTTCCAGCTATCCTTTGTAACTGTTTAGAATACAGGGATTCTGGGTTGAGCAGTGGATTTCCCATCAGCTTACTGGATCACTTCACAATTTGATTCAGACGATTCCTATTTTTAAGAGACATACAAACCATAACACCAGGCAAAAAGACAAAACAGATTCAATACAAGCATGATAAAATAGGGTAATCAAGGTTCTGTCAATATGGAAGGAGGACAGTTTTTCCTCAAAAGTCAGTTTGCTGTCAATGATCATTCCAAGATATTTGTAGGTTTCAACATACTCCACTATTTCACCCTTTATGGTGGAGACTGCTTGTGCCCGGGGGAGTTTTCAAAAATCAATAAGCATGTCTTTTGTTTTGGAGATATTCATCTGGAGGAAGGATTTTTCCATTCAACAAAGTCCTGGATCACTGAGCCATGGCCAGTTTCATGGTCTTGCAGCAGACTAACAGTTACAGAATCATCTGCGTACTTTAAAATAGTTCTATTCTCTCTATTACTGCGACACATATTCATGTAAAGGAGCATGTGCATACAAGAGAGGGGACAGCACACATCTTTGTGGGGAGCCCGTGGAGGAGCATACCTCGTCAGTTGTGTGTTCTGTTCACTCTCACTCTTTGTGTTCTGTTAGTTAAAAAGTCCAGAATCCAGCCAACAATATTATGACTTAGATCAAATTGTTCTAAAAGTCTCTCTGTTAGAATGTGGGGTTGAATTGTATTAAATGCGCATGAAAAGTTGATAAATAAAAGCCTGGCATGTGTTCCCCTTCCTTCCAAATGTTTAAGCAAATTCATTAAAGTGAGGCATCCTTGACTCCCCTGAGTGGCCTATAGGCAAACTGTATTGGATCCAAAACATACTCGGTTTTCTTCAAAATTTGAGACCTCACCAGATTCTCAAAAGTTTTCATAACAAGTGATGTAAGTGCAAAGGGTCTAAAATCATTCAGAGTTTTGGGGCAGTTTATCTTGGGAACAGGGACAACCACAGCATCCTTCCAGCATTTAGGGATATGCTGAGTCTGTAAGGGCTTATTAAAAATATAGTGAAAGACTGGACAAAGTTTGTGACTCGCTTCCTGTATTTCTTTGCTAAAGTTAAAAGTATCAAACCGAGAATAAAAACAATTTAGAGTATTCGCGAGACCAAAGTCTGAGTCAAAGCTGTCTGAAGTGACAGTACTACGGCTTTTTGGTTTATCGAGGCCTGCAATGGCTTTCATACTTGACCAGTCGGATCCAAGGTTATTTGAAGCCATCTTGTTTTCCAATTTTTATTTATAGTTATGTTTTGCTCTCAAAATCTCTATTTTCAATTCCTTAGATCTATTGTCCCCAGTGAATAGATCTCAAGAGGTTTACGTTTTTGGTTCAGAGTGAAATATCTTAACAGTTGATAAAGGCATTTCTGTTCCCCACAAGATGTCTTTTTTTTAGATACCAAAGACCTTTACTCTTACACCACCCTTTTTACATGTACTTCACCCCAACTGCATAGATCCATAACAAACGTTTGACCACAACTTGTATCCCTATTTGGTTTCCTTTACAAAGAGCCTTACAGCTTCACAGAGCCCAGACCGTACGCTCAAGTCGGTGTCGCTTCGATATGTTCCGAGGCACTTTTTTACCTTGGGGAGTCGACTGATCAGTCCGACTGCCTTTTCTGCCGACGGTCGGCCGTCGGGTTGGTGTGTCAGAGCCTTAAAACTAAGTGGCTTCAGACACATCATCCAATAAGCATTGTAAAATACATTCTTGTTAATAAGAAACTGGAAAAACTGCATGTAGATGTCATGTTGTCAACACAATTTATAGTTATCTGATGCCAGCATGGCTTTTGATCATCTATTCCAGTAACCCAGCACACAAACATGCACATACAGAAACTCATTCACACGTTTGCAAATTCAAACCTGTCTGTTAACACTCCCTGGGTGACATCAAACACGCACCTTCTGCCAAAGGGAAATGCTTTCATCAAAGCAATGACCTTTCAGCTCCCTGTACCCCCCCCCAACCTTTGCCACAAACCCACTATGTATACTTAACACACATACACACATTTCCTGACATTCATGCACACACCTCAAGCATTGCAGCACACATGATGCTGCGTGTACATGATGTGTAAATGGGAAAAGAACTCATGAGGTAATTATCTTGACCAGGGTGCTATTAAAGCTTGAGTGTGTAAATAGTAGTCAAAGATGCTCATGTGCTGCAGCCGTTGAGTGAAGACGCTGGTGGAGGAGTGTAGCTGCTGTGTCTCATCACAGCAGGAGACAGACAAATGGAGGAGAGACAACTTTCCAAAGTGGAAAAACCTGAAAAGAACCTCTTATTGGCCTTCATCTGCTCCATATTTAACCTACCCGTTTCTCAGCAGTCAGATTTCTATTCACCTCGCTCCTAAATGCTATCTTGAATTGAATGCACAAGTTGACGAATTGCCAGGTAGCAGCGGGAGGCAGAACACAGTGCTTCACACTGAAAATGTGCAGCATTTTTCACAAAACTTTCCTTCGTTCACTTTGCCCACACTTTTTTTTTTAAGTTTGTCAGCCATCGGTTTCCCCATCTCAACCCCTCTGCTTCTCCCTTTCATGCTTAAAAATCTACTAAACCTTTTAGATATTGTTTCTTTTAGATGTTTCAGCCCACTGTCCCATTTATAGATGGATTTCAAAGAGTGTGGCAAAAAACACTAGAGTAGCAGTAAGTACAGACAGTACGCAAAGTAGAGCGGGGGTGGGGGATCAGACATATGAGAGAAGACTTAAAGGAAATAAATAAGAGGTATCATACACTCCCAAGCTCGCACATATACAGCCAACTCTCACATGAGTCACCAAAACAATTAAGCCTCCAATCACCACTAAAGCCTTAATTCATAATTATATTCATGTCTTTTGTAGTGTACAGAGATTATGGTTGACATTTCAAAAGACTTGAGAATAATCTGTTTTTCTGATTATTTCTCTCTTCTCTCCGGCAGCCCTGCATGCAGCCACAGCAGTAGGTCCTCACAATGGCTTCCTGTGTATTATGTCAGCATTTATAAGGATGTATCATGATTAATGGTTAAATTGAACATGCTGTAGAGGTACATTCTGGCACGGGTGTTTTTATAACCTGATTGTAGTCTTGCAGGGGGGGTTTGCTGGGCTTGTTATTGTGCACTGCATTATTATATGAACTCCTATACACTATGGAGTTTTTACCTTTAATAGCGCTAAGTACAAGGTTTTTGTATCATGTACACACCTATGGACACACATGCATGGATACACATTTCACATGCTTTCACATTATTCCACTGATTGACAGGTGGTGATAAGTAGGGCTGGATCCAAATATTTGAATATTTGTTCGATGGGTAGGTATTCGATTTTCAAGTTTGGGATTTGAATATCCGGTTATTGTTTTGTAAATGTGCATGCAGGTTGAAATTCACTGTGGTGTTTTGTAGCTAACGTTAAGCTAAATGTCCGTTAGCCGCTGGCTAATTTATGCAGTGCTATGTCGTCCATCTCAGCCAAGAACGCAGAAATGTAGAGCAGTCTGATGTTTGTAGAGGTCTGTTTGGTTAAGCTGCAGCAGCCTGGTGTCATTTTCAGGCGATTTGATAAAGGTAAAGATTAGGGGTGTACAATTCAGAAAATGTCACGATTCGATTCAATTCCAAATTTTAGGCTCACGATTCAATATCGATTTTCGATTCAAAAACGACTCTCGATTAAAAAAAAAAAAAACGTTTCACAGTATATAAATGTAGTTACTTTTCCCATGTGATTGCAGTAGACATACAATTTAAAAGAAAAGAAACACAACAAATTAAATGTAGTTTGATATTACTTTATATGTCTCCATACAAAACTACTTGTATGCAACTAAAAACTGCAAAAGTGCCCAGCTTTGACCAGTTTTCAAATACATTTAAGTATAAGTAATAAGTATAATACTGTTAAATAAAAAGAGCTTTTACATTTAGCTCTAAAGTGCTGTACTCAGATCAAACAAAAAATACTGCTAAATGTGGTTTAAGGAGTACTTTAGCTACCAGGTTGACTATTGAAATGTGAACTCGACTGGGCACATCGAACTTCTTAAAATGAGGCCCTTTCTTTTTAGAACTATGGCAACTACAGTCCATTCAACAGAACTTTTGTGATGTGTCACAATCACATAATGGATACACATTTAAGAGTGTGTGTGTGTGTGTGTGTGTGTGTGTGTGTGTGTGTGTGTGTAACCAGTTCATAGTCCACCACTGGCTGGAATCTGTACATTCTTTTGCAGAAACAGAAGCTGGTCTACGTGTTTTGGAGTGAGCATGCTCCGCTGTGCAGTTACGATGTCTCCGGCAGTTGAGAACACTCACTCTGACGCAACGGTGGGAGTTTAGAGCATTGAAAGAGAGTGCGTTGGTTGACTGGCACGGTACTTTAGGTTGTTGTTCGTCCACGTCTTTAATGTTAATCTCCGGGTGATGCTGTACCATGTGAGTTCTCAAGTTTGTGGTGTTTCCAAAATGCTTAACTTTCGCTTTGCAAAGCCTTCATATAGCATGATTCCTATCAAGTTCCGTCTTCCCCTCGAGGTTATAAAAGCCCAAATGTGTTCAAACTCTCGCCTCCAAAGAGGATGGAGCAGGTTGAATAATTCTTTCTGTGAGGTTTGCCATTGTCTGTGCCGACTAAACTACTTCCGCTGCACTCGTTCTTCTTCTGATTATGACAAGAGTACCCAGGCATCAGTGTATATTTTCGATGCAGCGCCATCTATGGGAATGGAGAGGTAATGTAATTTCAGGACAATAGTGTCAAAATGAAAAAAAGAAATATCAATAAATTTTTGGAATTCTATGAATCAATTTTGAATAGGTAGAGCTTGAATCTTGATTCGATTCAATTTCCATTAGATTTTTTTGCACACCCTTAGTAAAGATAGTACGGCTGCCTTCACTTGCACTCGGAAATATTGAACAGACTGCTCGCTTTAAGTACAGTTGAGCATTGCGGTACATTGCACTTTATTATTATGTATTACAGTAGCCCTTCTATGCAGGGGATAATGTGTACTTTAATGATAGCTTAAAGTAAAATACTGTAAGAGGGAAATTGGATATGTGTGATGTTGCCTCCAATGAATGTATTCTGTGGAGAGATGTAAAACCACTAGATTTGTTGTACTGATGTCACCTTAATAGACTAAAATTGACACCAACACACCCAGAGAAATATTGTTGATTACTTTAATTTGCAGTTAATACAAAGATGCAGTCTGGAAGACGAGCACTGCAATCCATGTCTTCATTACTCTGAACTATGACTGTACTTTTTTACTGGGAACCCTCAAACTAACCCACAGTCCTGCATCCGAATATTAACACCACTATTTGAAAAGAAAATATGCACAGCATGCACTCCCCGTATCCCTTTCTGGCATTGAGGTTGATTGGCAGCACCAACAATAATCAGTGATTCCCTCTTATCTTTAGCCTTGGCTTCACCTTAATATGCACTGTGGTTGAAATCTCCACATCTGGATGCAGCTCACATATAATCACTGAGCTTTAATGAACAAGGTTTTTCAGAACGGCACTAAAATAAAAACTGTCACAGTAGAATTGCATGTCTATAGAAGTAGGCATGCTGCATCAGTGGGCATGTTAAATATTTCATTGCTCAGTGCTTGATCAAGTCAAGTCTAATCTGCACTTATAATGTCTGGGCAACAGAGCTTCATAAAAAAGACTGCTTAAAACCAGCCTAAATTGATGCAAATGAAAAAGCACTCTGAATATGATTTAGAAATGACTGGGCAATTCAATTTTTATCAACTACTGTAACGGCTCAGTTATTACCAGGGTTTGGACCCAAAAGCATAACTCAGAGACCGGGCAGGTAGAGTTAAATGTTCAGTTCAGTCTAGTCAGGGATTAGGCAAATGGGCAGAGGTCCATAGAGCAGGCAGGGGTTAGCTTAGTCAGCTTTTATTGCTCATCTGTAAGGAGAAACTGGCGACCATATGGCTAACATTAGGACAACATGTGATTTAGATATTACATCCCTTTATGCCCTATCGTTTAGCCTGTGTCTGCACTGTATTTGTGAACCCTTAAAACATTTTTAAAATCAAGTCTTTTTAAATTGCACAACTTGAAATGACCTACTTGATATTTTCCAAGAGGAGAATGTAAAAAATATAAAAGAATAATATCAGACAACATGGTTAAAAAAATAAACCCATGAGGAATTCTAAGTAATGACAACAACACTGTCGGTGCGTCCACATGATACAAGCCTTCCGTGCATTTGTGCATGCGCCCCCACCCCTCCTCCACGCTAGTAGCCAAGGAGGACACGGAGGATTAAAAAAACACGATGGACTCTTCAGAAGAGGTAATCATCTTCACACGAGTTTCTGCGAGTGAAAGTCACCGGACGCCACAATCTTCTGAACACAGTTATATTGAGAAATACAGAGAGAGTTGTGTGGAGCTGATAGTCTTAATTAGCTTTGTAGCAACTCATTTGGCAATGGCTTGAACGGACGTTCATTAATATCAAAAAGTTAGGCACTAAAGCTTTAAGTTCTTTTGACAAGGGAGTTTTTCACATAATTATTTCACTAAAATGCAAAAAGGACCTAATGCCCTCATCACTTCTGTTCCAAATATGATACTCATTAATTCTTGAAAAAAAAATCAGTGGCAGCAGGAAAATCAACTACTCCAGCTGTGAAGTGAATCACTATGTGGGTTCATTTGAGCACAGAGAATATGATCTTAAAAGTAGCATTAAGTAAAGATATTGCTGTCAAAACTAATAGTAGGCAGGAAAAAACGAGGACAGGGTGACTTCCAAAAAGATTGAGTGAGTTACATTTATATTCAGCAGAAAGGCTGAGGAATAATAATGTTATTGTTCCAGGAGCACTAAATGGATACAGTGATGGAGCTCCACAATCAACCAGGAATTACACATGAATCAATCTTAGGAGGCAAAGCTTAAGTAATGCCTCATAAAAGTGGAGGTGATTTTCTGAGGCACACTGAGACACTGAGGGAATGATTCCAGGTAGAGTCATTTGGCTCTGCACAATGTGTTATCAGTCAAAACATTAATCTCGCAAATGAGCTGGAATTAGCCGAGAAGCATGATGGAGAAGAAAGGAACAGATGGAGAGGAAGGATTTAGAGGAACCAGATAGGATCTTTGAAAAAAAACATAAAGGCAGAATAAATGAGGAAAAAATCAGAAGATTAAACAATAACAGTTAAAGAATGAGTGCTACTGCTCCCCAGTTAAGTCACCTTAAACACACATTTATTTTTTAATCTCCTGTGCATGTTTTAGACTATGAGTTCAAAGGTTTAAGTGCCTTTGCACTCCTCACCACTCAGAGAAAAAAGTGAAATCTTTGTTTTTATTCACACAAAAAAGTCTGCTGTCATCCACTGAGAGCAAAGAGAAACTGCTGTCGACTTTCATCAGTCTCTCTCTCTCTCTCTCTCTCTTGTTTGAAGGCCATTTTTTCAGCAGTCTCTCACTATCAGGTTTTGTCTCTCAAAAGGGCCAAAAAAAAGCTGAAGCAAGTGTCCCCATATGAAAACACATTAAAGTCCACAGTATTTTTATTTGACCGCAGCAATAAAGAACAAATTAAGCTTCATCCGTAAGTAAAATGTGGTGTTTGGCAAGTACGTACTTCTCCATTTACTTATCCAGAGATTATATTGTCCAGAGAAATGTTGAGCATCCGCCGCTTCAGGTGAACTTCCTCCCAATAGATTGTGCATATAAAAAAGGGCTTTTTGTCTTTCATTACAGGCTCCTACACTAATGCAGTCTATTGCTCATGATTGTCATGATTCATATTGAGTCCATACAGTAGATGTAGACACTGAAGATAGAGATGAAGTTTACTGCCTATACGGGTAAAAGAAAAGAACATCATTCCAGGAAGGTCTGTGCACACTTCTGATCTTAAAAGGACATTTCTAGTTTGTAACTGAAGTTTGTCTTAAACAGTATGATTTATGATAACCTGGTCCAACTATTTAAATGACTCTTATCAGTTTTTAGATACTGAAGGAAGTTTAAATCAGCTTATGCAAACACTAGTTGAAGACACTACATGTTCCTGTTTCTGGTTCATGACATACTTATAAAAGTGTTTTTTGTATGAAATGTGTGTTAAATTTGTACTGCCATTGGTATAAATACCATATTGAGCATGTTCTCTGTAACCATTGCATACCAATACTAAACCATGAAGTCAGTATTATACGGATTACGTCTGGCCCTATTTGATTCTTCTTACTTGTTTATAATGCAGAGGCAAACATAATTGCTTTTACTGCTCTATAGCAGAAAATAATCATAATACTTTTCACTGTACCTACAGGGAGTTAATAGGGTTACTGATCAATACCAATGACTCAACAATTACTTCACCAAGCAGCTTTCAAAACTCAATTCCCTGGCCCATATTCTGTTTTGAAACAGAAATGTCTCTCCACTGCAGCAATATTTAACAGCTCAGTGTAGAACAGTGCTATAAGCGACTGGCTTCAAAAGAGATTTTGTTCTGAAGCCAACAAAGCAAGTCATGGCCCAGGCAGCAGCTCGAAGGAGTGTGGCCTTCATTTTGCTCGTTCCAGGCTCCATGGTAAAGAGACCGATTAGAGGTCTAGAGGCCAAAAAATGAGTCTTTGTTGCTACTGCTGGAAATGTAAAAGGAATAGATAAGAGTCCCCCTGTGAGATACGAAGAGATATAGAAGAAATAATGCTTGAAGTTTTACTATAAAGGCAGCACAAAGGCAATTGCTAAATTAATTGCAAAGTTTTTACATTTTACAAGATACTTGTAAAGATAGTGAAATTGGGAAAAAAAAAAAAACTGTGAGCTGATTGAATGATTTATGAACTGATGGAAGTCAGAGTGAACACTGGTCTGGACTTTAATATTACCTCTTGAAGATGGAGCTGAATTCAGCTGTCCAGCTATGAAATTGTCAGCCTCCACACTTCACTGAGAACATCCAACAGAGTGTATCTGAAGGTTAAAATGGAAAATTGTTCTCAGCATCCCAGTACATGTCTGATTCTTTTTTGTGGCCTTTACTGGATAGTTCAGTGTGGAGTCAGACAGGAGTATGACATGCAGCAAAGGTCGATTGCACAACTTCTTTTTTTAATACAAGGTTTCAGTGTAAACGACCTTCATCCGGTATATGAACAAGTAACAGTTTTAATACGTCTGTAAATACATTGTCCAATAGGAGGATGGGAAAAATTAGGGCAATTGGTGAATCAAACACCTTGAGAAAATTACTAAACAATTAACCATCCACATATTTACAAAAAGTAATTTTTCTTAAAAAAATACTATGAAATGACTAGGGCTGTAATCTCCCAGTCGACTAGTCGATTTATTGGTCGATACGTTCTGGCTCGACCAAAATTCTGATTGGTCGATTTTTTGCCGTGTTAATTTCATCAGGTGGAAAGCACTAATTGCTAACGGGGGTGTTTTCAGAGAACCCCTGTTTCACAGGTAACAGTCTGTCTTCAGAACACCCCCCTTGTTTTCACTTTTTGGATCAGCCCAACCCACTGGAGACAGAATGAAGAAAGTACTAGAAGGCCTTGGTCTGGTGGTTGGCTGAATATTTATTTAATCGTGAGCGTTTAATTTATAGTCAGTCCTCCTCTACTATGTCAAAGATATCGGCAGTGTGGCAGCATTTTACAAAAATAGATAATGGAAAAAAAGTTGAATGCAAAGTTTGCAAGCAACAGTTTGCATATCACAGCTCAACTACAAACATGGCATATCACCTAAAAATGGGAAGCTAACTTGTCTGCGTTAGGTTGCCCCATCTGTTTTGTTAGGCTATATGAACATATCAGAATTGGCTTTGGATGTTTTAGAACACATTATTTTAGTCTAATAATCGTTTTATAACTGCAAGCGCACCCGCCCACTACGGTATCATCCCCCAGGGTTAGCCGCAAAGCTGAGCTCCTATGTTCAGCCTCGCTCTGTGCAAGGACATGCACAGAGCTGCTGAAATGATAGTGTCTGTCAGTTATTATAACATATGACAAAAACAATTGTTTTATTGTATATTATTGTATAGTATTATGTTGCATATTCCTCAACAGTTCTTGTGCTGATATCACTAGTTGACATAGAACTATTTTTGGAAATCATAGGCTATGATATTGCGCAGGTGCACGTGATGACACAAGGAAAAATGTGGGTGCACCTAAACTTTGTGCTGGTGCACCTAAATAAATAAAGTTAGGCGCACCAGTGCGACCAAGGCAAAAAGTTAGTCTGGAGCCCTGTTACTCTAACTTAGAGACTTTCAGGTTTGTCCCAATTAGGCCCCCAGTACATCCAGTGTTGTAGTTTTTTTTCTTTCTTTTTTTTTTAAAAATGGAATTGAGATGATGATGATCAGTGTGTGACTGATGTTTCATCATTAAGCAAACACAAAGGGTCCCTCCTTTCATACATAGTTAAAGAGCACACAGCTGGCTAGTGTAACTTATGATACAGAAGGGTTTATCTGTCAGACCTGCTGTGAGGTTTTTGTTTCTTGTGTGGGAAAAAGGGCTCAACATTTTCAACATTACACAAGCTCCCCGCCAGCCAACAATCTGCTTAACATTCATGTGCCGTACAGAGCAGAGGAGCAAAGCTTAATGTTAATGCTGTAATAAGCTACGTATGGCAGCACGGTAACTTGTAGAGAAATATGACATTTTATGATATGGCTGTCTGCAATCTCACCCTGAGGGAAAACTGCAAATGGCAGAAAAGCAGATATGGAGATAGGACCGAACAGTGTGGGAGATAAAATAAAGATCTAGCACCTCTCATTTACTGTATGTACACACACACTCATACTCACACTCTCACACACACACACACACACACACACACACACAAAAAGAGGCTTCTTTATGAAGTCCGTTTTTGCCAGGCAGTCAACTGCCGTCTGGCATGGCTGCTGATCGGGCTGCAGTCGCTCTCTCACATGTGTCTAATACAGTCATGAAAATAAAGGTGAGCAAATTAACCGGATTGATCTCTGTTCCTTGCTGTTTCTCTTTAAACCTTTCTGACTGATAAGAGCTCACAGCAGCCAGCCCGTGAACCCAACAAATGTCCTGGTTCAGTGGCAGAAAAAAGCATCAGTGTGTGATGCGAGTGGTGGTGATAAACACGCACATCTACATTAATAACAGATTGGTTGTTTCTTATTAAGGTGGCAGGTGTGACAATGATAGCCTTTAAAATAAAAGATAAGAATAAAACGAGGCTGACCTTATATAAAATTACGGTCCAATATGTAATATATTTACTGTAATAGATCCAAAAATGACCCCAATGTGTCATCAGATATTAAGGAAAAATGCTAAGTTGAAATACTATCTTTTCTTACAACAATGCTAATGCCAGTATTATAGTATAATCTCCTTTTGAAATTTCCGTTCCGTGACGGAATTTCTGTTTGTGTTTTGGAAAAAACAGTATTGGTCGACCGCTAATTAGAATGCAAACATTATGCATAAGATCACTGAAAGTATGACTGGTGGTCAATCTGGGTACTTTCCATTCAGCTCAGTTTCATCATGTCTCATCTGAAGTGCTATCCTCGGTGGAATCAGTAACCAGAGGCATCCACCCCCTCCCAGATGAATCTCACAGGATTAAAATGAACAATCACACCATAATGAAGACACATAAGTGCAAAAACATCTTAAATCTCAACATATATTCCTGCTAACTCCTCTAGCAAATACTGAATTGTTGTTCTCTCCAGAAAAATTCACTTCCTGTCATTCATTTTTGTACAGTAAAAACATCACAGTACAATGTGTTTTATCTAATACAATGTTTTTTTTTAAATTGTATGCACACATTGGCTTTGGATGTGCTGATGGTGCCCAGCCAGTATAATGACTAGAGTATTGACAAATCTATTTCTTGGGACAAAATCATTCATGAAAAGATATATTATTGACATTATTATTAATGCAGAAGTTATTTCTTCAAAAGATAACAATACATACTCGTAATAAACAGACAATTGTGCAACATCTTGTAGTTTTCAAGGCATTGGTAAGAAACCTGAAGGATTTAAGGGAAATGCCCTCTCAGTTAAAGCTGCACTAATTAATATGAACAATGGATCAAAAGATGTGTAATGTGAAATTCTCTCATAGTGACAAACCCTCAGAGATTTATCACCCAATTATGCAGGTCCTTTTCAACTTTACAGACCGTTTCAGCCTTTTGTAGCTCATTGTTTTGTTTTTCTGACCTGCAACTAACTTTCTTGTTTTGGTTCACTATCACTACTCCAATCAACCTCATTTTCAGCAACAGTTTTAACTGACAAAGCTCTGGTAAAACCCATGGTACACTATATGCCGTGTACCAAACAATAAACAGACAAAGTTAACAACTAGTGAACATACTGGTGCATTTAGTGGCTAAAAGACAGATACTGTAAGTCTCTCAGGAGTTGGTGGAGACCAAAACCAAAAATAGTTTTTCAACAAATTCATAGTGCAAAGAACTCTCTCCCCAGTCGAGAGCCAACAAACTCCAAACACAACATGTTTTGGGGCTGCACTGTATTCTGGTCTGATGAAAACACTATTGGGGAGACAATAGTACCTCTGCCTGTCTTCACGATGGATTTCTCTCTGTGTGATTACAGAATGTCGATACAAAACGGCTTGTTTAAAAAGATCCCCCTGTTCTTTGATTCTCAAACCCTGACACCTAAACTTGACATTTACTGTTGATGTTATACAGTAGATCAATAAACGCTGCTCTGCTGCTGTATTTTAACTGCTGGAAATATCCCAAAGTGGAACATTGTCTATATTTGGTGCCTTATACACAGCAATAAGAAAAGTAAATACACCAAGAAACAACATCATGGGCACAGAAATGTCAAATACATCACCATTACCGGTTTCATAGAGGTTTTCCAGGGTGGAATCTTCAATAATTTCTGCCACATAAATCCTCTCCAGGTCAGTCATAATGGCAATAATGATGATGATAGATAAACTGAGGCAACATGAAAGTCACCAGATGTCTTCAAAGACTTTCTCACCCTTGACAATTCTGCCATCTTTCTTCCCATCTCTGCTTCCCCCAGACTAACTGAGGTCGATGCAGGGATGCAAAAGAAAGAAAATGTCCAGAATTGTTCTCTAAAATTATCTATTACAAGCTTTAGGTCCTTGATCACTAAAACTCACACACACACACACACACACACACACACACACACACACACACACACACACACACACACACACACTCAAACAGAGGAAGGACACAGTCGCTAACCTGTGATCCATTCATTGTCCTTCTCTACACCCTGGATCAACAACAGGCCAAGGGGATAACACAAGAACAGCAGAGTGGCTGACCTGCAAAATAAGGAAAATGATAATCTCATAGAAAGGACAGACGTCGCACAGAAATGAGAACACAAAGCCTGGACACAGCAAAGCAGCTACAAACTAAGAGTAAATGGACACATAAAAATACACATAAAAGACACATAAAAAGGTATCATTTTAGCTTTTTCTAAGGAGGTAGTGTCAATATTCTGTTTAAACGAAGCTGATATATAATGTCTGATATATGCCTGAAAAGGTGGTTTGAGAGTCATTGAGTTTGACAGTTGCTAAATTCATCCTCTGAGTCATGCCATTCAGAGGACAACGAGCCCGTACTGTGTTAATGACGGCTCAATTAAATCATTTTGATGGAAATAATACATGACCTGAAGCTTCAGTGAAGATACTAATAATAAAGTCACTGGTCTTAAGGGGTTTCAAGCATTCTCGTTGTCATTTTTTAATTTATACTGTTTATTGATCCCCAGTGGGGAAATTACAATTTACACTCTGTTTTGTTAGAAATCACTACACACAGGCCTGAAATACACACACATGCTCAGGACCTATTCATGCACAAATGGAGCATGAGTCCAGCAAAAATGGGAGCTGGTCAAAATGGGCACTGGTCCAGCACTGGCAGCCCACTCATGGGCTGCCAGTGCTGGACCAGTGCCCTGTGAAAGCAAAAAAGACTAGTCACCCTAACTAGGAGATGACAAGATATAGTCCTTGTCATTAATCAAGTCTTCTGTTTGTTTAACGTCTTGTGATCAATCTGTCTTTTCCTTTTCTATTATTTTCCTAATTAAAAAAGGATGCCGCAGTACAATAGTACAATAGGCTAAAATCGGTATAGGCTGGTCAAACTCAATGAAAAATCAGAAATCGGAATCGGCCTAGAAAATTGTAATCGGTACATCTCTATTTAAAACCGGTTCAGCTAAACCAAACTTTCATCACAGGTTTAAAGACCCACTGAACTACCAGCTGAAAATCTTGTTTTGCGTCAGTACGCTGTGACATCACTGTGGGGGTGTGGTCATTGGTGCACACGTCTGACCACACCCAACGACACTCAGAATCGGGTCCAGGTTTTCAACCATAGGGGGCAGCCTGGTGCTTGAATATTCTGGGTCAAAACTATCACACATTTAACTAATCTGAACTATCAATATTATGTCAAATGAATTAGCTTTCATTAAAATTGCAGTGGGAATCGGTCCTATTATAATGTATTGAGTGACTCCTCAGGAACCTTTTCATTAGGCTCTCATGCCAACACTACTGACAAAATCACTTTATATCCACAGATATTTAACATGCCTTGCTGTATTAGTTTAGCCTGGTTGACACCAAACCCTTCTCAGTTGTAACTGAGAGTGGGTCTGGGCAAGGTTCATTCGCAGCTCATTTCCAAAGGGGCGTCACCATCGGACGCCACTCAAATGCCTCTGGGTGCAATCAACCAATCAGACCAACGATCCAGGTGACGTAGCAGCGGCAGCTGCGCTTCGGTAGCCGCCATGTTGAATGTAAACAAAAAGCTGCTTTCCGTTGCTGCGCTATCGTCATCGTGTAAAGCCCGCCTCAACGGCTGTGATTGGTGTAAAGCCCGCCTCAACGGTTGTGATTGGTGCCTCGATTTGGCCAGACTGACTTGCAGAGCAAATCTCAAATTTGCTGGAAGTTCGTAAGGGTTTTCCCAGGCTAGCATTAGTTCACACTGCTATGAATTGTTTGTCAGGTAATCAGTAGGCCTGTAACAATTCCAAATTTAGCTGGACAATTAATTGTCTCTTTTTAACAAGATAATTCTCTCTTTTAGTGAAATAATCTTTTTTTTATTTATTTATTACTTTTTCAAACAAATTAAAGTTTAAATGAATCCCAGGATAAATCTGATTTTTTGTTATATATCACTGTCATATGACCCAGATACACATGTTCACAGCCTACGAAGTAAGCCACGCCTCTTTATTATCATAAAACACTGTATTATTTGCTTAAATGAACACAAAATTGAAAATAGAACATTAATCATAAACAAAAAACAGAGCGCCTTTAATTTCTCTGGCTTTAGACGGCTACAGCCCAGGATGTTTGGAGTTGCTATGGCAACAAGTGACAGCTGCCGCTAGCATAGCTTAGCTAAACAGTCCAACCAATAATACCTTATATAATTACAATTTGGCACATCTAAACAAAATCAACAATTACCATCAACTGTCATACCCCTTAGGACCTTAGCAAAAGTTAGCAAACAAGTTGTTCTGTACAGATTACAAAAATAAAAGCACAAATCCCTGTGGAACTACGTTAGCATAATGTTAATGAATGACGGCCATTTCCGCTTACAGCATCGTCATTTATGGTAACATTACTAATTAAACAAAGCACCATAGTAGATTAAACACCACAGACAGACTACCTACATTACTTAAACACATACATAAACTGTGGGCGGGGCTTCCTCTGGTAGGAATCCGTAGTATCATAGGCTAGCTAATGTTACTCTTAGGTGATGCTACGCTGGAATTGCAAATGCGTTTGATGGATCCAAACAATACCAATCTCATAAAAAAAAATGCTCTAATGCTTTAATTACGGTTATACAAAATAACTGTGATTATGTAAAAAAAATTGTGGTTAAACAATTATTTAATAGTTGTTACAGGCCTAGTAATCAGTACCTCTGAAACTGAACTGCACTGAAAATGACCTATGGCAGATATGACGTGTTAAATAATTACATAAATACCCTACTTTGACACATAGCCTTTATACAATAATAAAGGTGTAAACTTTTAGAAATTAATATCATTTGAGCTGTTAAAATCTGCCTACGGCATTAAACCTCAGTTAAACCAGGTGAGCACAAGGTTGAAATTGAATCTCAGATACAAAACTGATCCCACAGTAGCACCAACGATGGAGACAAATGTACAGTAGAAGTAAAAGACAGATGTGTTCTGAATGAAGAGTCCCACTGAGTCTATTTTAACAGTGGATGACAGGCTGCATGACAAATACACATGCAACGTCTGCTCTGCTCTCCTAAACATAAGGCCTGTTAATGTGGCAGACATGGCATATCATTACTTCGTCTTTTCTTCCCCACAACACCGCCAGCCTGTCACCAACCGCTCTCAGCCACCACAACCTCCCATCTGCTCCCCAGTCCACTCAGGGATGAGCAGACAGAGCAGCAACCAGGGAGATTTAAACACCCAGCAAATATGCTCTGCATACACAGAAACAGAGCCTCAACTGCTACTAGACTAAACGTTGCATTTATACCAACCAATGAACTCGCTTGTTTACTGCTTAATGCTACACATGCAGCATATTATCTAATCAGACGGGATACAAATGCCTGTGTGTCTTTCAAGGCATTTAAAACAGGGCTGATGCTTCAAAACTATATATGAGGTTTAAGGCAGCCATAAACTCCATGGCTAGCATCAATCTCATGCAGATCCCCAAACTTCCACCCCCTGATAGACTCACACTGCTGCATACAGTACAATCAGTCTGAGATGTTCTGTGCACTGAGGGTTACTTATTTCTGGGTCAACTTCTCTCTGATCTACTCTCACAGTAAACAACGGTATCACTTCCCACTGAAGAGCTCAATCCTTTAAAGGGGTGATAGAATGATTATATAGGGTATTTTACACTGTTCCTTAAGGTCTCCTAATAGGGTATGTAACATTGGTTGGGCTGAAAATTGCCCAAATGCTATTTTATTAGGCCCTTAACTACCCTGTGAATATGGCTATATTTGGAACAAGAGCTTTTCTTCCAAATATGGTATGCTCATGAATATTTAGATGAGCTGTGCGCTGACTGGTTTGAGCGAACCCCATACAAACACATTGGAGACGAGACAGCAGGTCTCATATATCAGACACTGCAAAGGTATACATTGTTTGTCGGGCTATTTCGTTATTAAATTCACTTCTGATACTTTTTTAAGCAAGAAATCAACTATGTAAAGCTAAAATATGGGCCGTTTTACAAAAATATATGGCTAATTGCAAATTTAGTAAGACGTGGACTTTAGGAGCTCCACACAGTCTGACGAGAAAGCGGCAACCTCCATACCCAGTTAAAGTTACCGTTTCTCAGTTACTGGATGACCGGGGCTCGGGGCTCCGCGGAGCTCCGGAGCTGCAAGCTAGGCTATGTGTCCCATTTAATCCTATGAAAAGATTGTTGCTACACTTTCGGCATAGCTTTCGTATATTTACAGTTTGAATTTCGTCATGCCACTTACATAACATGTACCCCAAGGTCTTATAAAGCTAACAATGGTGTCCAATTTGAATTTAATGAAATTTTGTGAACATTAGGGGTTTCGTTAGCTGCGACTGTCCCTCCAATCCTATGTTTACAGATCACGGCTAGTTAGCTTCACTTTCGGCATAATTAAAGTATATTTACAGTTTGAATTTCGTCACGCCACTTATATAACATCTACCCCAAGGTCTTATAAAGCTAACTTTGGTGTCCGATTTCAATTTAATGCATTTTTGTGGACATTAGGGATTTCGTTAGCTGCTACTGTCCCTTCAATCCTATGAATCATGGCTAGCTGCAGGCCCTGGAGCTCCTTCAGGGCCTTGGCATTTTGTAGTCCAGTAACCCAGAACCGGTGACTTTGCGCGGGTATGGAGCGCCGCGGGCTTCCCTTCGTGACGGAGATCCAGCTAGCTCACAGCGAGCCAGAGTCTATGAAGTAGGACACGCCGGGCGGCTAGGCAGCACCAGCCGCTGTCATGTAGCCTGCTGAGCTCCTGCTGAACTGCGACACACAGTCGGACAAAATTTGCAATTAGCCATCAATTTTCGTAAAACGGCCCATATTTGACCTCTACATAGTTGATTTCTCGCATAAAAAAGTCTCAGAAGTGAATTTAGTAATTCAATAGCGGACCTCTGGAGATCTGCATGACCTAGCTAGATTCAGAAGACTAAGCTGACCTCAGGTCAGTGGTGTAGCCTATGCAAATGTTGGGGCGTGACAAAGACTAGGATTTGGGATGCTTACTTCAGCTTCCAGCTTTGTTGAGATTCACCCGTTTTCAGCGGCAGTTTCAAAATGTGAGATTTGCAGAGGATAGGGGTATCAATTGGATTTTGAGCTTCTATGTATGTCCTATTTACCCACCGAACTGTCGTTATTCAACTATGACAAGGTAAAATCGGTTTCTATCACCCCTTTAATGTTCAAACATACTTCACAGAAGGAAATAGATAGCACACTTTCTGCAGCGGCACTCACTGTCAGAAAGATTCCGGTGTCGTGAACTGAATGATATATCATTATATAATGCATTTTCTGGAAATGTAATTGTGAATATATTGAGATATAATGAGAAGTTAATAGATAAAGAGAGTCTGTTTTGATCTGTATTAGAGAATTAAATACCTGAAAAATAAAGTCGTCACCCCATTGATGCAGAAGTCTTGTAAATGCAATACTGCCACAACACAGTCCTTAACAATAATTTCCAACATTGCCCACTATGACCAAATGCAACCAAACATATCAGGTACATCATGATCAAGGTGTTAGGGCATTGATGCCGATCTGAGTTCTTCAACATTGGGAATCTGGCGATAAGGATACTTATATTTAATAGGGGTGTAAAGATTCACCGATACCAACTGGTATCCGGTCGTATTATCACAGATACAACTACATCCAGGATCCTTGCGAGAGTAAAGAGCTGGTCCGTCGTTCCACTACCAGGACGGAATCCGCATTGTTCCTCTTCAACCCGAGGTTCGACTATCGGCCAAACCCTCCTTTCCAACACCTTTGAGTAGACTTTACCAGGGAGGCTGGCATCATACCTGAACCGTATTGTAGCCCATGTATCTAGATACGTATCGGATCGTCTTAAGGAAGCGATGCACACCCCTAATATTTACCTTAAGTTGCTTCACATCCTCCCGGATCCATATTCTTCATATATCTGTACAATCTATAATTTTGCCATCCTGATTGTCCATCCTGTTCCTTTGTTATGCTGTTGTTCTGTACGCACAACATCTATTGCATATCTGTCGGCACTAGGAGAGGGATCCCTCCTCTGTTGCTCTTCCTGAAGTTTATTTTATTTTTTTCCCCATTAAAGTGTTTTTTGTAAAGTTTTTCCTTATCCAAATTAAAGGGTCTAAAGATAAAGGGTGTTGTATGCTGTACAGATTGTAAATCCCATTGAGGCAGATTTGATATTGGGCTATATAAATAAAACTGACTTGACAAAATGTTGAATAAATATGTTTCTGACACATTTAAATAACAGCTGTACCCTACTAAATCTAACACCTTATTTTTCACAAGCTATACCATCCAAATACTGAAGGTCTTGATTTGAGACTATGAGGTTATAAGTTAATTTATTGATACCATTCAAATAAAAGTTTACCTGGAAGAATGCAACTCTTAACGTAACGCAAATCTGCTAGAGAGAAAATGTCTCACTCTGTTTGATTTGTTGGAACAACGAAAGCGCCAGTTTCTTCCCTCACAAACAGACTTTGGCCCAGTACAGAAACAGGCTGCAGAGAGCAATTTACCCAGGTAACAGCTAAGTGTAATGTTGGCCTGTCACTAAGTAGCGTAAATTAACGACAGCTGATGTGGCCTGCTGCCGGAAATGTGAAATGGTGTAGAGTGACCATCAGCGCCAGCTGGAAATGAGAAGCTGCTACCAGAATGTTTTGGACACTGCACTTTGCCAATAAGAAAGAGAGAGGAGAGATGACAGATTTGAAAGCATCATAACTTCTGCATATTTTGCCAACCTGAACTTAGAGTCACTTGCACCAATCAACTTTATTTGAGCCGATACAGAGCCATTAAAATATGCCAGGATCAGCACCGTCTCTAAAAGATTTTAAAGTGATAGCTTCCTCAGTATAAACAGTAGGGCAAAATCTCTGAGCATTAACACATTTATATTCTCATATTGCCCAACTCTACAGTAGTTGTGAGTATTATAAATGAAAAATAATGTGTAGATGTCACATTTATAATTAACATGATGCCATTTATTATCACTCCTAAATTAAATACAGTAGTTCTTTTCCAAAACTAACATCGCCATCAGTGATCATGGTCTGTGTGTGTGTGTGTGTGTGTGTGTGTGTGTGTGTGTGTATATGTGTGTGTCCCAGAATCTGCGCCAACCCCTCACTCAAATAACTAAAGCACCATATAGAAAAATATGTTATCAATATTGCATAAACATATTGTGCACAGTACTGTGGCCGCATTGCATTATTAGCTGTTTTAAAGCATGTTAAAGCAGTTTGAAGTCAGTCTTAATAAAATAGAAAAAAAGGTGTAAACAAGAAACCCAAAGAGAAGCACAATGGAAAAACACAATTCTTCAAGACACCAAAATAAATGAAAGACAAACAAAACTGTGAACAAAAAACAAGATAATGCAAGCTAACGTAGCAACTTAAACTCAGGTCTTAATATGTTAAATAGATATTTCTGTTATAGTTGGGATTTATGATCCTGCTGATTCAATGCCCAAGTTTCTATACCAATACATATACAATAGTTATATTGGATACTTCACTTTGAGGAATGCAAGTGTTTTTCTATAATAAAAAACATTAATAAAGCAAGGCTAAAAACGTCTCAAATATTACATTTTCCAAACAACTACAAATCGGGTAAAAGTGGACCTATTATGCTTTTTTTTCGTATTTTCTGTCAATATCTTTAATGTTATAATGTCTGATTTTCATGTTGTTCAAATAATGAGGTGAACTTATTTCAGAGAAATCCCCATGAGCTAAAACATTGAGCTAAAACTGCTCTGAATGCTTCAACAGTTTTTTCTACTCCAGGCTCCGTGGCACATAACACTTAGCCGGCCTTCTATGGGACATGGGATTGGTCATCTGCTCCAGGCAGCTACTGCGGTGTTAACATTGTCCCATGTAGCTGCATGCTAATGGCAGTAAAAGATGTAATCTTGGCGGCCAAACAATTCCGGTTAGTGGTTAGTGGTTTAAAAAGCCTTTATCTGCGATTTTTGACTGTAGATAATGCTGCTATATTCCATTATTGTCCACTGCTAACTGCAGTAGCTGTGTGCTAACGCCAGATATACCTTTTTCATGGCAGACATGTTGACATGTCATAGTAGGAAAAGCATAGATGTATTTAAAAACGATTAATAATGGCTGCATTCCACTTAGGAGAGGCCCTGGTGTTGTGCATGCTGACTCACTGAAATAGCTTACTGGGACACTTGATGGAATTGAGCCATCGTTAAGGTTATCAATTTCAGCTGTGCTTTTCCTACTATGACAAGTCAAAATGTCTGCCGTGAAAAAGGTCTATAGCTGTAGACTGTGGCTGTGGTTATTTCTCGCCTATTTCGGGTCACACTACTGCTGGAACATCTCTGGTTGTGTAGTATTTGGTTAAGAAGCCTTTATCTGTGATTTCTGACAGTAGACAGTGCTGCTATATTCTGCTATGTAGATTTTGAACGACACGGCACCTGGAGCCAAAGGACCAAAGCTACATATTGTGTCACCACAACAGTAGCTTCGTGCTAACGCCTGATAGCTGTAATCTTGGCGGCCAATGTTGGTAATTTCTCCCCAATTTCAGGTCACATTACTGGAACATGTCCAGTTGTGTAGTATTTGGTTTAGAAGACTTTATTGGGGATTTTTCTCGGTAGAAAGTCCTGCTATATACTCCGTTGTAGTCAGTCCAAGGCTCCCAAGTGAAACCACAAAGGAGACTCTAACAGCGGAGACTCGTGGACATGCGCTGACCAATCACAGCAGAGCTGGGCTTTTTAGGGAGGGGGCTTAAAGAGACAGGCGCTCCTACAGAGCGTCTCATACAGATGGTGAATACAGGTACAGCAGCCATGGGCAGTATGAGGAAAAACATTTTTTTTGAACATTAAATTATGTAAACATGTTTTAGTATAATCACAAAATACAAGTATAAACCTGAAAATGCTATATAATAGCTCACCTTTAAATACCAACCCCTAGCCCTTAATTGACCTTATATTATCTCACACTGTCTGCCTTTTGTGGTCCGGGTGCTTGGTCGTTGGTCAAAACACACAGAACACTGCTTCCAAATCCCTTCTTTTAGACGATTCATACACTATACCTTTAAAACACGGAGCTGAAACTGCCCTTGACATAAAGACCAAAGTTCTGTGACAGAAGATGACCCACTGAAAGGTTGAACAAGCGGGAGGGAGACAGGGAGGAGGATGAAGAGAGCAAAGGTTTAAGTCATGTCAAGAGAGAGGAGAAGATGAAGGAGTCTCTAATAGATGAACAGGAAATGAGCCACACAGAGAGAGAGACGTACCGTAGGGAGACAGACTGAGTGATGGAGAAGAGGGAGGTGGTGGGTATTGCAGTGCCAGCTGATGATGGATTTGCATGCATTCTAGTCAGTTGGTACTGGGAGCGTGTGAGCTCTTAGAGCATGACTCAGAGCTGAAGGGTCACACTGAGGCCATGTATGAACGACACAGCCCCTGGAGCCAAAGGACGGCTCCGTTTAGACCAAAGCTACATATTGTGTCACCACAATTATATATGACGCATATACTGCTGTTGTGTACCTAATTGTGTGAATGTATATCATTTAATTATTCTTTTTTAGGGAGCGAAGGCAGATAAGAAATCGGCTGGAATTATTATTAGATGTGATTTCTATGATATTTGAAATCACATGATGATTTGATATCTTTGAATATATATTTGAGTAAAATAGATTGTTTTAACAGAAGATCAATTGGGCTCTGGCAGATTCAATTAAAAAAGCATGATAACCACATTGGTATTAAAGCCATTTGATGATCAAACAGTATCCCCACAAGCCAAATGAAGCAGGCAGAGCACAGGGAGATAGAAAAGAGAAGACTGGAGGAAACTGAAGAGGTTGGTGACAGAGATGTTGATGGAGGATGAGACTGAGATAGGCATTGTTTCATGGAGGAAGACCTGACTCCTCCCGTTGTTGGCCACTGTGATTGCTAGGTCAGCTAAAAATAGTACAAGTCTCTACAATTGAGGCTAATCTTTGCAGATGGGATGTGTGCAGCGCAGCGGTGGTAGCAGCAGGGATGAATGTAGTCTCAGGCCACTTCAACAGAGCGTGTAAACACCTCCCCCCCCCCCCACACACACACACACACACACACACACACACACACACACACACACACACACACACACTCCCAGAAATGTCAAATCCTAACTATTTTCTTTTGCATTTCTCTGTCTTGATTATTCAGTCATTTTGCACTTTGATTCATATCCAGTGCATTCATGCAGGGGTAAATGGAGTTGTTTAGCAACTTTACACCACACAGCCACATCCCTGCCCGTTTCTACCCCTTCCGGAAATATACTCGGGTCGGACGCTAGTTGATTTCAATGTGGTTTGCACACAACCCGGGTTGCTAATACCCGGACGGGACAAATGATGTCTATGTTAGGTTAAGCTAACAGAAATATGCATAATACAGTAGGAAACGATCGTGGTCATGCTTTAAAAATACAACTTTGGTTGGAAACGAGAAACAATCGGCTGTCTCCCGTGTTACAGTCTGATGTTTCGTTGATCCATCCGTCAATCCCATAGACAGTTAAAGAAATGGACCAACAGATCCCGTTGCTCTGGACGGAGACCAGTGAAGTGAATTAGAAGCACTTTTCCGTTGATGGCTGATGGCTTGAAGACATAGATGTGAACTGAGCAACCTGTCTGAAAGTCTTCTGGTAGCTGTGCCAAGAGAAATCTCAATCATTCCGAATCTTGCAGAGACAGAGAGCGAGGTATATGATGTAATGATGCATGATGTAAAGTTATTCGCTGTCAGAGTGACGTCAAAATGAATGGCAGTCAATGTAAGGCTAACGGCGGGTGAGCGCTTGCTAGCATCAAAATTGCGCCATAGGAGCTACGCGTTGTGGAGAGAAGCTTACCCCCTTGGTCAATCCCAACCTCCTCTAGACTTTGTAGCTGTTGACTAACCACAACTCTGTATTTCCAATCTAACTTAGTTTAGATTAAAACATTCTAGTTTTAAAAATACACAAAAAACATTCAACCGTAGTAGTGTTGTGATTTAGACAATTTCGTATTCTCAGCTTTGGCTTTTCCTTAAAAAGCCAGAGAATTTGTTCATCTACCACCAACTGACATCCGTTTTAATTCTCTGCTTTACAGCACAAGAATTCCTGTTGACTCTCCATTGATCAATTCCCTCTCATCACTCCAGTATCCACATCGCCTGTGGTGCTTGAACAGAGAACATTTCCAAACATGCAATCTTCGCATCTCACTTTTTATTGTGTCTCCCTCCCTCGGTTTCTCAAGTTACAGAAATCTTTATACTTTATATATCTATACTGTATAACTTATAATCAATGTCACCTAAAATTTCAAACTGATTTGACCTATACAAACAATAAACTGAACAAGCATGTAGATGTTTTAACACGTACAGAAACAAAATCAAAAACTCTGTATTTTTAATTTCAAGACTTTGTAAGGTGCCACAGAAACTCCTCTCGATCGATCCCTCTCCTCTCTCACAGTGATTCATTCTCTCGATGTAACAAAAGTAATAACAGTGCTACTACAATTTCCTGAGCATCGGCACTCCTCTGGGAGCCTCTGAGCATGAAATCCCTTACACCCTGAGATGGAAAAAAAGAAAATCTTGTATTTCATGCTATATAACGTTGTTGAAACTCCTGGAAATCCACTCAGCTGCCTTCCCCTTACGTATACAGGAACCTGAAGGGCTCCATATGGACACCATGAAGTCTTTACATTAAGAGTATGTTAATTGTGTGGGCAGTGGGTGATATCCTATCGCCACACAGCACTAGGATAATGATAACAGTGCGTTTATCTGCAAAGCTGTGGCAGTAATTAAGAGAGCTTGGTAGGTATGTCAGAGATTTCGACTGGCGACGACACTCCCTGAGGGCTACGTGCCACAACGTTTGAGCTAATTTCTAATTAGCAACCTCGACTGACTGCGAAATAACTGTAGATTTGGCCCGCTGTCCTTATAATGAATTCAATTACCAATGAACACAGAGTGGAATTAAAACCACATCCAGCCAACCCTCTGTGCTGCAGCCGTGTCCCTGAGGAAGGTGGAGGACCAAGATTACCGCATTAAAGAAGGCTTAGCCACACAAAATACACACGCATCCTCACAAACTCTCAAATTTTTTAAAACCTTAATGATTTTACAGTAATTATATCACTGATGGTGTTTGTGATTACCTCCTTAATGGCTGCTTTGACAGTTTAAGCATGTGACTACTGTAATGTGTATTGTCTTTGCCATTTCCTTGATTAGCTTAATTGCCATGTCGGTCTTGAGAAGAAAATGGTGATGTTATTATTTTTTTTTTTTTTAGATCTACTTTTTATTTTTTATTTTTTTAATGCAAACATACAGAACAGAACAGAGAAATACAAAGTGCACAAGAACAAAAACCCTCGCCCACCACCAACCCTCTGCGTGGGTAACCCTAAATAACCCTACAGGTGTTAAGTGCATCATTTTCACATCAATATAATATTACCACATTAAGTTTGAGACATTGGTATAATTACTGCATGCAAACAAGAACTCTGCCAAGCAGGCTGGCAGCTTCTACTCTGCATTTTAGATAATGGGACACTGGTTCGGATTTGGCAACAAGTGTGCTGAAGTGCTTAACGGCAACAAACAAAGCTGAAACTGCGGTGTCTTCAACTTGCGGTGTCAGATGGTGGATATATATCTATATATATATCTATATCTATATCTATATATATATATATATATATATACACACATCTATATATATATATACAGTGGGGAGAACAAGTATTTGATACACTGCCGATTTTGCAGGTTTTCCTACTTACAAAGCATGTAGAAGTCTGTAATTTTTATCATAGGTAGTACTCTTCAACTGTGAGTGACGAAATCTAAAACAAAAATCCAGAAAATCACATTGTATGATTTTTAAGTAATTAATTTGCATTTTATTGCATGACATAAGTATTTGATACATCAGAAAAGCAAAACTTAATATTTGGTACAGAAACCTTTGTTTGCAATTACAGAGATCATACGTTTCCTGTAGTTCTTGACCAGGTTTGCACACACTGCAGTAGGGATTTTGGTCCACTCCTCCATACAAACCTTCTCCAGATCCTTCAGGTTTCGGGGCTGTCGCTGGGCAATACGGACTTTCAGCTCCCTCCAAAGATTTTCTATTGGGTTCAGGTCTGGAGACTGGCTAGGCCACTCCAGGACCTTAAGATGCTTCTTACGCAGCCACTCTTTAGTTGCCCTGGCTGTGTGTTTCGGGTCGTTGTCATGCTGGAAGACCCAGCCACGCCCCATCTTCAATGCTCTTACTGAGGGAAGGAGGTTGTTGGCCAAGATCTTGCGATACATGGACCCATCCATCCTCCCCTCAATACGGTGCAGTAGTCCTGTCCCCTTTGCAGAAAAGCATCCCCAAAGAATGATGTTTCCACCTCCATGCTTCACGGTTGGAATGGTGTTCTTGGGGTTGTACTCATCCTTCTTCTTCCTCCAAACACGGCGAGTGGAGTTTAGACCAAAAAGCTCTATTTCTATCTCATCAGACCACATGACCTTCTTCTATTCCTCCTCTGGATCATCCAGATGGTCATTGGCAAACTTCAGACGGGCATGGACATGCGCTGGCTTGAGCAGGGGGACCTTGCGTGCGCTGCAGGATTTTAATCCATGACGGCATAGTGTGTTACTAATGGTTTTCTTTGAGACTGTGGTCCCAGCTCTCTTCAGGTCATTGACCAGGTCCTGCCGTGTAGTTCTGGGCTGATCCCTCACCTTCCTCATGATCATTGATGCCCCACGAGGTGAGATCTTGCATGGAGCCCCAGACCGAGGGAGATTGACCGTCATCTTGAACTCTTTCCATTTTCTAATAATTGCGCCAACAGTTGTTGTAGGCTGCACAAGGTCTACAATTGTATCCCCGATGTCCTTACACAGCTCTCTGGTCTTGGGCATTGTGGAGAGGTTAGAGTCTGTTTGATTGAGTGTGTGGACAGGTATCTTTTATACAGGTAACAAGTTCAAACAGGTGCAGTTAATGCAGATAATGAGTGGAGAACAGGAGGGCTTCTTAAAGAAAAACTAACAGGGTCTGTCAGAGCCGGAATTCTTACTGGTTGGTAGGTGATCAAATACTTATGTCATGCAATAAAATGCAAATTAATTATTTAAAAATCATATTTGTATATCATATATGTGATTTTCTGGATTTTTGTTTTAGATTCCGTCTCTATGATAAAAATTACAGACCTCTACATGCTTTGTAAGTAGGAAAACCTGCAAAATCGGCAGTGTATCAAATACTTGTTCTCCCCACTGTATGTATATACTATGAAATTTTATGAAAAGATTATCTTCAGGCATTTTATTTGGACAATAGTGGAAAGACTTTCAGCAGGTTATCCAGGGCTGGAATTGAACCCTGGTAGCTGCAATTAGAATTGAGCCTTGATGGTACACACCTACCCACTGAGCTGCTGGAGTGTCCTGTTTATAAGGCTTTTTTCGACATACTTTACTATGACGTTTTCATAACTTTTTTCGACATACTATACTATGACATTTGTATGACTATTTTCAAAATACTATACTATGACTCTTTTTTCAACATACTATATGATGACTTTTTATGATTTTTTTTCGACATACTATATGATGACTTTTTATGATTTTTTTTCGACATACTATACTATGACTCTTTTTTCAACATACTATAAGACTTATTTGGACATACTATACTGTAACTTTTTTATTACTTTTTTTCGACAGACTGAACTATGACTTTTTTTAACATACTATATGATGACATTTTTCAAAAACATTTTCTTTAGGCAGAGATTGCATTGGTTTTATTTCAGTTAGCCTAATAGGTGGTTTGATTTGCATTGAGAGATGATTTTATGGAAAGTACCCCATACCAACCTCTAGGTATGGTGAAGGATATGTGATGATGTGGGGCTATTTTAATTTTAATTCCTCTTTTTAGTCAACTTTAGCATGGGTGTCCTAATTTTTTCACATGACTGTATATATACACATATATATACATATACACACATATATATATATATATATATATATATATATATGTGTATATATATATACATACACACATATACATACACATATACATATATATACACATATACATACATATAGATATACATATACACATACTCATAACCTGTATTAACTGCACCTGTTTGAACTCGTTACCTGTATAAAAGACACCTGTCCACACACTCAATCAAACAGACTCTAACCTCTCCACAATGGCCAAGACCAGAGGGCTGTGTAAGGACATCAGGGATAAAATTGTAGACCTGCACAAGGCTGGGATGGGCTACAGGACAATAGGCAAGCAGCTTGGTGAGAAGGCAACAACTGTTGGCGCAATTATTAGAAAATGGAAGAAGTTCAAGATGACGGTCAATCTCCCTCGGTCTGGGGCTCCATGCAAGATCTCACCTCGTGGGCCATCAATGATCATGAGGAAGGTGAGGGATCAGCCCAGAACTACACGGCAGGACCTGGTCAATGACCTAAAGAGAGCTAGGACCACAGTCTCAAAGAAAACCATTAGTAACACACTACGCCGTCATGGATTAAAATCCTGCAGCGCACGCAAGGTCCCCCTGCTCAAGCCAGCGCATGTCCATGCCCGTCTGAAGTTTGCCAATGACCATCTGGATGATCCAGAGGAGGAATGGGAGAAGGTCATGTGGTCTGATGAGACAAAAATAGAGCTTTTTGGTCTAAACTCCACTCGCTGTGTTTGGAGGAAGAAGAAGGATGAGTACAACCCCAAGAACACCATACAGGAAATGTATGATCTCTGTAATTGCAAACAAAGGTTTCTGTACCAAATATTAAGTTCTGCTTTTCTGATGTATCAAATACTTACGTCATGCAATAAAATGCAAATTAATTACTTAAAAATCATACAATGTGATTTTCTGGATTTTTGTTTTAGATTCCGTCACTCACAGTTGAAGAGTACCTATGACAGACTTCTACATGCTTTGTAAGTGGGAAAACCTGCAAAATCGACAGTGTATCAAATACTTGTTTGAATATATAAACAAAAAAAAATAACGCGTCAAAAAAAATAACGCAGATTAATCCATTCCGTATTGACGTTTGACCTGGAGCCATTCTAGCTACCATTGGACTGTAAAATGAAGGAGGGAGACGAGAATGTTCTGCCTGGATTATTAATTGGAACATTTACTTGTAAAAATCTTCTTCCTGCCAACCCTGGCTACCGAAATCTGGTGCCACTGATATGTCTGCACTTCTCTCTGATGCTCTGAAACACAAACACCGCTGCATGTGACGCTAGTTAACGCTATACTCGACAGCAGCTAACATTAGCCTACCGCTAGCTAGTAGCTGGATTAAACACGGTTAAAATGCTGACAGCTAACGCTAAACGGTGTAAAGTGTGACTGTGTTTTACTGTAGAGGATTCAACACCGGTATGTAACAATCTGCAGCTGCTGTCAGAGAAACAACACAGACGGTGCGTTCAATGAAACTGGTAAACTACAGCCTCGTGGTGCATTTGACGTTATTGTAAATGTCCTTTTCCCATCTGGTTGCTGTTTTTGTCGTTCAATAGCAATTTAATAGTGAAATAAGTTATTGTTATTGTGATACATTATTATTAAATCATTTCATTTTGACCATATGGCCTTAGCAATAAACAAGCCGTTCTTTAATGTCACCAACTTTTGTTTAGTACCCTTTTTTTTTCTTTTCTTGTTTTACTTTCTTAAAAATCGGTTCAGGCACCGTTAATTATGTATGCGATTTATTTCGATTAATTAATCACAGAGTATGTAATTAATCGATTGACAGCCCTAATATATATATATATATATGACACTGAATCTGACAGACAGAAAAATGGTCCTCCTAATCACCACTGGCCAGCTGGTATGAATTCACAATAATTAGAATAATAAGCATGCAACTGCAGGTGAGTCAGTCAGAGGGCGAACAGAGACCGTGATCAAACACACGGAAAAAAAGAGGAAAGAAATGTTTAAACATTGTACACCGTAAACAGAAAAAAATATGATGTTGCTTCAGAGCGCATTCCTTCACTTTCCTAAATTTTATGCAAATCTTTCACTATATAAATGGTTGTCTGCCTGCATGGCTGCAAAGAACAGCAATCATCACTCCATGCCCCATGGGCACAAGTCTGTAATGAGAGCAGATCTACAGCAACAACACAAAATATGTGTCTGAGCACACACAGAGAACCCAACATGCAGGTTTTCAGCTGAATTTTTTTGGTGTGTTTGTATTCGTCTTCTATTTCTCTCTGTGCTAAATGAGGCCATGCAACGTGTTTGGGGTGGGGGAAGTGGAGGGAGCACGAAGGGGGGAGAGGTAGGACGATGCTAGGAGAAAAAATGGTTTGTCTTCAAAAGGAGTGACGATCTAAATTTCAGATTCAGGGTAAAGAGAGGGCCGTTTGTGATGGCTTGCTGTTGGTGTCATTTGTCATTTTTCTGGACCCGCGTCGTACGACCAGGGTCAAACACACTTTTTTAAACCCTGGTTAAAATTCCTCACTATGCTCCTGTTTACTAAATGCCTTTCAGCGAAGCAAACAGAGAACAGCATCATGGGAACAGTAGTATTCATGGCTTTTCAGAGCTGCAGGTGAATGGAGCTGTGGGGAACGGAGATAAAAAGGGACAAAAGAAAGAAAATGATGGAAGTGGAGAAAATGATTCTCCAAAACACAACTACCGTGAAAATCCCACAGGACAGCGGCCCAGGAGAGGAGCGCGAGATTGAGAAAATGCCCCAGTGCCACCCACTACTACTTCAGGCTGAGATAAATTAAAGAGGGAGGAGGAGGAGGAGGAAGACAAAGATGAAGGTTGGAGCAAGATGAAAGAGGAAAGCCAAGTCACACACCACACAGGAAGCTGTGCTATCAGATCACAAAGTGAGTTAATTTACACCTTGGTAAAGTCTACAGATGGAGGATGATGAATAACTGATGGAGCTCCAGGTTGACAGTATAAACCTGTGTCTGCTCTGTGTTGGTTTGCTGGAACACATGCGTTGAAGCTATGCATCTAATGTTAGCTGCAGAACATGTCCTGCGTCAGAGCAGCTTAAATTCAAGCCCTAGGCGCAGAAGCTTCACTGGTTTTCGGGCCAACCAGCAAGCTGACTGCGCTCTGGGCCTGAATCACTCACCACAGTGAGCCAAAAGGACAAGAACGAGCAGGGCTGCAGACCTCGGGGCTCAGACTGTAGGCTAAGAGACTCTTATACGTGATAAGTTGAGGGCAACAGTCTCCTAGGCACGCTCATCAAGCAGATTTGTTAAGGACTCAGCAGACCGCCTACTGACACTCCAAACTTAGAGACTGGGATGATTTGAAGGCTGTAAACTGAAAACTACACGGCTCACCAGCAGCAAGATACACGGCATGTCAATCAACGCCCTGCTGACAAAGAGAGGCAGAATTCCTTTACTGTGCAGGTGACAGAACAGCCCAGACTGTTGATGCCTTTAGAGGCTCCTCCTAGTGACGATAAGCTCGACAGAGACTGTGATAAACAAGGTAAGGCTACATCACAGGTACATTCAACAAGCGCTGTAGGGGATTTCAAAAGTAAACCAATGTTGAATGATTGAACATCCCATGCCACAACTCAAGGCTCATACATTATACTTTTAATGAATACATTCAAACTGTTTCAGGGTGACTTAGAGGTATGATGTAGTTTGATCTGACATCATCAACAGCACCAAGAGAGGATTCCCATAAATATCCTAACCCAAGGGTATGAGACTGCAAAAATGCTCATAAAACTTGAAACAACAATAGACCCTTCAACAACAAACGGGCTGTCTATCACTGCCTTCTAAAACAACCCATATGAATGTTTGTCACTGTGTCTCCCAAACACAGTCATTCATATGGCTGTTTCTTTATCTGCTACCTCTATGATTAACATTTGTTTGAGTCTAGGCAACTTAAACGACTTAAACAGTTTTCAAGGTTAGGGAAAGATGGTGGTCATGTTTAAAAGAAACCATTCATAACTGTTGGTAGGACATGGGATGCAAAAAGCGGTCTTCACAGTCTTAGCAAGGCCAAGGTGCAGTCAATACAATCTATACTATTACAAGTGAAGTATCCTCTCTATTAAAATTATTTTTATTATTATGATTTCTTTTTCTTTTATTTTCTGTTCTCTCTCTCACTTTTCATCGATTTCTGTTTGTTGTATCTGAAATAGGGGCTGGGAAATAGGCCTGCACACAATTCGGGGAAAAAAATGAATCACGATTTTTTAGCTTAGAATTGACATCACGATTCTCTGCCACGATTTTTTTCTCACCAAGTGTACTGTTTATTGCACACATGAACCATGACAACACAAATTGGCAGTACCAAACATAGATTGTTTTTGGCAGCTATAGCACATTGCGCATCACCACAAGCCTGTAAATATAGAGGCTTCAATGAATAAAGAAAAAAAAGTACATACTGGCTATTTAAGTACACTAGGCTACAAAAATAGTGACATATAACACATTGAACTAAATATGACCCTGATACAGGCTCTATCTGAACTCCTCGAACATGTCTTTACATAATTAAAACATGTTAATGTCAATGTCATATGCTTTCAATAAATTAATTGAAGGAGGAAAAAAAAAGTAAAATTAAATCGTGAACAGGGGTGAATCGAGATTTTCTAAAGATTTATCGTGCAGGCCTACTGGGAAAATAAGATTTTGTCTTCATCCAGCTCCTTTCCGATCATGGATAATGTCATTTGTGTTTCAATTATACCAATTGTCCGTGTCCATGAGTGGAATAAAAACATTGTGAAAGTGTGAAAGTAAAAATGTCTGACTGTGACTGTTGCAGAGGCTCACTTTTTACATCAAACTGTGTTCAGATTGTCCAAACTCTAGTTAGTATTTAATGTGCAATATCCCATTTATTAAGCCTTATGTCTTGTAAACTATTTTTCCTAAAAAAAGTTACAAATCATCAAAATCATAGATGACAAAATAATTGTAAGTAATGTAAGTAATACTCTATTGTGTCAACTGCATACTCTGTATTTTAAAACAAAGCACATCACAGGATTAGTAGTAACAAGATTTTTTTGGGTGCAAAACAATCCTTGAGCATCGCTGTCTCCATTGACCATTTTGCACCCAAAAATGTCCTTCAACCTCCACACCCCGTTCTCTTTCTCTGCTCTAAACCTCCACCATTCTCTCTGCTCTCCATGACTTCTGTTTACATTTTTTTAAATCATGCAAAAGGTTAAACAAACTTTATGCATGTGATTAAACAGAACATATGATAGTCTGTTTAAAGAAAATCAACTGTTGGTATCAGTAGTTTTGATTTTTTTTTTTCTGTCAGTCAGACAAGTAAAAAAAACAAACACATTATCAAAGCCCCAAAAATGTAAAGTCGCTTTTTCATAAAGTTTGTTGCAAGACATTCTGACTTCAGACCAGACACATTCCAATTACCCTATGTTCCTCAGACAACTTCATGTCCCACTTCATTTTAGAGCTCAGAGCTCTGCATATTTCTCCACAGCTGAGGACGTAAGTCGTCAATGACTTAACAGTCTTCCTGTCTCTGACCGCAATGTCCAATTTCTACATTTTCCTCTCCAAAATAAATCTATCAACTGACGGGTCATTTCTGAGGTTACATTAGAACTGCTTACTGTCACAACCTAGTCGAAGCCAAAAAAAAATAGCAAAGCACACAAATGAGAAAATAAAGCTTGCACAGTTATGACTTAATATCACCACTTACTTTTTTACAACTAGGAGTACCTTAATATTTGATGTAGCTTGTATAATTTAAAAGTTAAAATTCCAGAAAATGAGTACAGAAAAAATAAATAAAAACTCATGCTGGCATGTTCAACAGGATTCAAGCTCCTTTAGTGCCCCTTGCTGAACAGATTTCACAGATTAATTGCAGGATTATTGATTAAATCAGAATCATAAATACAGACTCAGTCACCAGGCAACACAGCAGCTGCTCACTGAATAAACTTCAGCTCATTTCCTGCACAAAGAACCCCCACTGAGGTATCATGTGTGCAATACCTTATCTGTAACACTTTCCAAAAATAACTTGTTATCCACGTCTGGATATCTGATATCTGAGCAGAATGACACCCCAAACCACCCATACATTACGTTTTAAATGAATTAGCTCATCAGTTCTCTTTCATCGGCTAGAGGGGACACTTAATGTGGGAAAAATGAAAGAAAGCAATCGCTGACTGTGACCAAAAAGCCTTATATCTTTACCATCTTGTATATAATTGTGTCCTACAGAAAAATGGGGGTGACAGAGATTGTAGCTGGAAAAAGGAAAAAAGGGAGGGAAAGAGAGAGAAAGAAACATTTGACAGCAGTGCCGGGGCTCATAACTCAAGTAGTGCAGCAGGCATTACTCAGCCCTAATTTCAAAAGTTATTACTTTTGTTATTACCCCCTTGGAGTAATAATTTGTCACACTGCTTGTTAAATTACTTGCAATTTCTAAAAACTGGTACTTGCATTCTCTCGTTCCTTCACTCCTGTGAATGATCAGGGCAGCCAAACAATAAAAGATGTCGATATTCTTCCTCCATTTTGCTCAATAGAATGCAGTTGGAAGGAATATTTTCAGCTGGAGAAACTAAACCTGTCTGCGCTTTCTCATTTAGGATAGTTTAGATTGAAATGAAGACAACTAAAAGAGGAGAACAAATCAATGGATAAAAGGTGGCTCCTGGATATTCAGCTTAGGTGTAAATATAAAAGAGTTGAGTATTACTTTAAGAATACGTACACAAAGACGTCAAAACAAAAACTCACATCAGGTCATCATCACAGCACATCTGGTCTTTTTGACAACTTTCTTAAGGATTTAATCAATCTGGTAATAGTTGACTAACTTCTCTGACTGCTGTTCAGGAAATAAATCATTATGTATAATGAAACATGAGAATACTGTGAATTCTCAAATAGAGGCCTTTTTTGCAGCTTATACTATAGACGGGTCTTTATTTTTTAACTTTCCATGATTTTATCATATTTTAGTAGGAAACCTCCATGTTTTCATTCGCTGGTCATTCTGTTGACTGCAAACTCTTCCTTCCTGATTGACTTTAAACAATGTACATTTCCAGAGCACTAAATCCATCAGTCTAACACCAAGTCACTTCATATTCACCACTCTGCTTTACTGAGATTCTTTTTAACCCTCGAGTTATCTTTTCATTGACCATGCAACTTTTTGTTTTTATGGGTTACAATTTAAAATTAGTGCGCCTGGGTAGCTCAACTGGAAGAGGGCGCGCCCATATACAGAGGTTTACTTCTCGACGCAGCGGCCCTTTGCTGCATGTCATTCCCCCTCTCTCACCCCTTTCATATCTTCAGCTGTCCTATAAATAAAGGCCTAAAATGCCTAAAACATTATCTTAAAAAGAATAAATTAATTACATTAACTTTTTTTTTTTCGACGGTTTTGTTTTTTTGTCACTTATTCTGATGTACATTGAGTTTTCCCGCGCTTGTTTTTTGATGTTTTTGTTGTTTTTTTCCACGTTTTTGAACCTTTTTTCAATGTTCTTTTATAATTTTTTTCTTCCAATACAACACCCAAATTCAATAAAAGTAGTGAACGGATCATTTATTTAACATGTTAAGAGCGTTGAATGGAACCATTCACCTTATTGTTTTGAAACAAAACCCCTGTTTTTATTCACTCCAATTTGACAATTCATTCCAATATATCCTACTTTGCTTTGTTTTCGATTCATCAGCTATATTCAATGAAGCCTCTGAGTGGCTCAAAGGACATAATTCCTCCTCTTAATTGTAGTCTTTTAATGTGAAACGCGTACAAAGTGTTGGGTGACACTGACAGTAGCTTAAAAATAACTTGAAGTGATTGAAGCGACTGAAATTCATAAGTGAAAGTGTCTTTAAAGTGCCCCTGTATAAATGTGTTTTCCTGTCTTTTATTAGTGACCAACCTTTATTTTCCATGCAGGATATAATAATAATAATAAAATAAAAAAAACTATAAACAGGATATAGAGAATTAATGGGGTAAAGAAAAAAAACTGTGTACTGTATAAAGTTAATCTCTTTTATAGCCAGTGTCAGGCAAAGAGCAAGAACAAGAACATGTCACATTTCTAAATTGGAATCTTACTGCATTCTTATATTTTTAGAAGCACATAAGACTGCAAATTACACACTTACAAGGCAGCCATAGAATAACCTTTCCAAGCCATTTAACAATTGTGTTACTGAAACTCAAAGAGTCATCTGTTCCATTACTTTGACAGTTCTGTCTGATGATGCATACTTTCCCCTCTATGCTCCGATTTAATTCTCACCCCTTTGTGTTCAGATGAAATTAGAATTTTGTCAGTACTTTTATGGGCCCAATCATGCAGATACTAAATGAGAAGAGGAAGTATGGGAGGGCTCCCGTGGATTCCAGCTGTGCCTGGTATTAGCACAAAACTGGGTTAAAGTCTCTCTACATCCACTCCATCCCAGCAGCCTGAAGGTTTAAAACTACTATACCAGCAGCAGAACAAGCAGGATCCCCTGGGTGCCTGACACCAGCAGTCAGCAGCAAACAACTGTTATTAAGGCTCCAGCAAATCAACTTTTACCGTTTCAATGCAGAGCGCTTATTGCTTATTGATATCTCACACCTGCAGAGAGGCCTTCATCTTTATTAATGCAGAGATCAATCTGGTCAATGACAGAGGGAAAGATGAGAGTGTGTGTGTGTGTGTGTGTGTGTGTGTGTGTGTGTGTGTGTGTGTAGGTGATCATTCATAACGTTGACATTCAAAATCATCGATTCGAATGCTGCACCTTTTTTTGCACAGTGTCTATATATTGCAGATAAAGATTTCATTACACTAATATTAGTAGTTGTATACCATTTGTAGAATTAGATTCCAGTGGTGGCAGCGTAGGACTGTTTCCGACTCATGTGATCCAAACATATTGATCCAATAACTCCAGAGCGTCCAAAAGTCAAAATGTATTGTTATTTGCCTCATTAGAAAAGGGTTTATTTTATTTTTGTCTTTCTAGATTAGGCTGAACATTTTTGTGACGTTGTTACCTAGGTTACAGCCACTGTCCTTTGCAAGAGTGGTTGTGATTTATTGTATACTTAAAAAGCTAAATAAGACGTCGACATGCTGTATATGGAAATATGACAAAGCAATGATCCAGGACAGCCCCAAAAACAACGCTCTAAAAGAATGACCACTGAACCGGAAACCTCTCTGTAAGTTTTAAGTTTAAGTTCACTGCATTCAACTGTAATGGTGTTCATGGTGTTATGTCCACCTGTCTTGTGTTTTCAATGTGGATGCACACAAACATCATTGTCGCTAACAGTCTACCTATCATCAGTCACGCCGAGCTCAAGATGGTTCCTTTACCAGCTAAAATATGAGCTCAACACATGGCTATGATCACTTACAAATCAAAATGGGGACAGAGTAACAGGGGTACATAAAGGAAAGAGACAGAAAGGCAAAAAAGGGGATGGATGGCCATGAATAAAAGATGAATGGGCGACAGATGCGGAGGGAACATGTAAAATCAGAAGGAGGTCCAGGAACAGCCAAAGAACTTGTGGGGACAATGAGAAGGGGAAGGGTGATAAATCACTGATATGTCGAGGCCAAGGTAAGCATATGCTGTGCCGAGAGCCACAATTAGTATTGAGCCGATGGATGGAAATGAGGAGCAGCACTGAGACAGACTAAAAAGTTTAAACTGCCATGAGTAATTATATACTACAGAGCTGTCTTAATCTCATGGAGATATACATGAATATCAATACTGTCCAATGACACATCTAATCAAAGAGTTGTGCGGCATAGCACCGCCTCCTGGCTCTCATTTTCAATGCACTTTTGTGGTATAAAATTCCTTCTGTCAGCTCATGTCCTTTTGGCTGCCCACCTCTCCGGGAAATACTCTGTACCATCTTTAATCTGCACTTCCTGCCACTCACAGGAAGTTCATTTATCTGGAGGTGGGAGAGGAAGAGAACAAGCGTGATAAGACTCTGGCACCAGTGCTGGATTGTGCCGAGAGGAGGCAAAGAAAACCTCTTTAAAAACTGTTGTCATGGAGACAAAACATCTTGTACATGCTGAGATGCAGACGTTCCTCCCAAAGAAGCAGTAAAAACAAAAGCCTGCTTACTGAGCAGGCACTACCCATTAACATCCCTCGCTGAATTAGACTCAGTGAAGAAGAAGAGCTGTCCCCCAGTGCTGCACCGAGCCACGCTGAGATGACAGCAGTGAAATAAAAACGTCATCTCTTCTCCATCTCCAAAAAATAATGTTGTAAAGAGTCACTGGTCCAGAGAGACAACTAATCTCAACACAGCAAACTGCAACACAACTCACACCTGAGCTGCTCCGGTGTCCTTGCCTCCACTCTGCACAGTTCACTTCAGTATTCATCAAGTGTAAGTTAGTGTGCATTCAGTCAGACCAAGCATGGATTAACAGAGCAGAGGCCCAGTGGCACGCATGAATATGTCCATGTCTTCAGCATGCCTGTGACTAGAAAACACCTACAGCTGAACATACACATATCTATGTATAGACCCGGAATACCCAAGAGATCCAAGAGTAGGCAGCATGAAGAAGCCTTGTGTTTTAGATACAGGTGCCAATACGATACCCGAGTTTCCGTACTCTTAACAAAACCCATACATTTTCAGTGTCCGAAATTAACACTCGCCAGTCGCCAAATGCGGGTACATTTTCCGTTTGGTGAGTAAATCTCAGAGGGCTATCCGCCACATGGCGAGTAAATATTTGTACCAAAATAGTTGTTTTTCAGTCTTCATTTTGGCGAAGGTGCAGCTACTTTCTTCGGTTTCTCTTCTGCCCGCATGTCGGAGCGTCGCGGAGGCGGGCCAACACACGTACACACACAAACCCTGGCGCACACACCAGACGCCAGCCACCACATCACTTCTGTTTACTGATAGCTATCGTTTACCTCAGGCTAATTAACTAGCTAGTAAGTAGCTTTTTTTTGGCAGTCAGCCTTCCAAAAGAAAGCACACTGAAATTAAATGTTAACCGATCATTAACCGTTAACCGACAAGCAGGAAACGAGTCTCAGTTTACCCGTCCAGGAGGCTCTGACACACTTTCCGCACTCCGTGTCCGCGGACAGTTATAGGCTTGTACCGGTGTTGATGTTTTGTGCATTCTGGGACACATGCAGCCACTTTCCTGAAACCAATCCACAGCGATTCGCGGCGTGTATTACCGAGCCTGTCTCCACCGCCTCCACCTGTAGGTTGTCAGTCTGTGTGTCTGCCTGGTATACTCTCGGACGGCCGATTTAACTCACCGGTCCTCATCGTTATAGTTTTATGTGTCAGGTAGCTCTCCACAAGCAGAAAAAAAAGAGGAGCTTAAAAGGCAACTTTCTGGTTCAAAGTTAGGACTAGCCCGTTAATTAGCAGTTAAGGGTTGTTTAAATAGGTTGTATAGCCTATTTACATTGTTATAATGCAAAAGACGTTTTTTAAAACTTAATTATTTTATTAATATTGGTGTAATTGATAATATTAGGCTAATCGGTCAAAAATCCTATTGCCGGTTAACGGTTAAACGGTTAATCATTAACATCCCTACCAGCAGGACTTGCAACCCCAACCATAAAGTTTTGTTATGTAGACCTAAGTTACAAAAAAAACTGTAATTTAATATTTTGGCCGGTGGATTTTTTCATCTACCCGACAACTTGCCCGGTAGGTCAAAAATAGGGCTGTCAAACGATTCAATTTTCTTAATCGCGATTAATCGTTGAATTTCTATAGTTAACCGCGATTAATCGCCTGTTTTATCACATGATTAAAATTCTATTATTTTGCATTTCAGAACTGTTTTTAAGTACATATTAACAATGGAAAGCAAATTTTACCAGTGTATCTTGATTGGGAATCAAATGAATGCAAAGAAAATGACTTTATGAACTTGATTTTAAGATTTGTATTTGTTTATTATATATTTAATCTAGTCACACATTTGAATCTAGAGTCAATATTAGGGTTGGGTATTGTTTGGTTTGGATACCGGTGCTAAAGCTGTACTTTTAAAACGGTACCGGTGCCTTAACGGTGCCTAAACCGTTACTTTTTTAAAAAGTAAAAAAAAAAAAAAGAAGGGTACTAAACAGTTGGCGACATTAAAGAATGGCTTGTTTATTGCTAAGGCCATATCGTCAAAAATAATATATGTAATCACTATACTTATTATAACTTATTTCACTAGTAAATAGCTGTTGAATGACAAAAACAACCACCAGATGGGAAAAGGGCATTTACCAACAACTTTGAATGCACCACGAGGCTGGAAATTACCAGTTTCATTGAACGCACCATCTGTGTTTTTCTGACAACAGCAGCTGCAGATTGTTACATCCCGGTGTCGGAATCCTCTACAGTGAAATACAGACAAACTTTACACCGTTTAGCGTCAGCTGTCAGCATTGTAACCGTGTTTAATCCAGCTACTAGCTAGCGGTAGGCTAACGTTAGCTGCTGTCGAGTATAGTGTTAACTAGCGTCACGTGCAGCAATGTTTCTGTTGCCTGTAACGTCTGTTTCAGAGCATCAGAGAGAAGTGCAGACATATCAGTGGCACCAGAATGAGGCACCGAAATCCGCGTTGCTATTCCTGCAGCAGCAGGATGTGTTACGAGGAAGTACGGCAAAATATTAGCCTGTTAGGCACAACGCAAAGCCGAGTGAAGTGAAAATAAATTAATAACGATTAATAACATTCAAAAAAATGTACGCTTTAATGCTGACAGCCCTAAAATATACTGTATGAAATACTATATTGTAGAAATGTTGAAATATTACAGCCATACAGGAACTTTGCCTACATGAGATACAGTCTTAAATGATCTAAAATATAAATTCATTCAGGAAATATCAGATCAAAGAAAGTAAACAAAACTATCATTAGGACTATTTAATGACACATTTCAATAGCTAATTGTTTGCGAAACCTGTTGCTACCAACAAAGTTTAATACCCAGCCCTGAATGGGGAAATTGGAAGCACTAAAATATAGTACCTATTTAATGTCTACTACAGTATAAGGTACATTTAAGGAACACAAACCTTTCCTGTTTTTTCCGACTACGAGTACTGTCACATTTTCAGAATTTTGGTACCGACTTGGTACCGAATTACCGGGTCTCGTGACATCCCTAGCCAGCACGTCGTCTCATTTAAATTTGGTTGGAACGGCTGGTCCATGCATATCATCCAGCTCAAAACAATCAATACTGTCTAACTTTAGAGGCTGAAACTCAGTTAAGACTGAAGTTTAAAAGGAAAAGATTATCTCACATTTGCATTTTGCCATCAGCTCTGTCTCATCCTTCGAGACTCACCCAACAATAATCTGCAATCACACAAGAAACAAATCCTCTGTGGACGAGTCAGACATTATAAGACTTGTAGTTCTTTGTATAGTATATTATATATATTATTATATATAAGTATATTCCAGCCTATAAGCAACATGTTTACAGTGTCTTTCTGAAGGTTGTTAAAAGTCACCCAGGGAACTTCACTTAAGAAACTTCACTTGAGAAGTCAATACCTGTACTATTAAGTCAGTGAGACGAGGTTGAGAGAATGTGCTAAACAGATGCCTTTTAAAAGCATTTTTAAGCACACAGACATTCTTCACTGACAGCATTTATTTGTGCGTCTCCATCAGTTTTTTTTTTTTTTTTTTTTGTCACTCAGCTTTTCAGGAAATAGGACAACACAAGCTTTGTCAACCTGAATTCTTAAAAGTCTGCTATACATTTGACACACACACTATCGCCATTACACGTATTTGTGTCCCCACCAACAGAAAGAGTGAAAAATAACAACCGCTGCTTTTGTACATTCGCACTGGAACTAAAACATCAAAATGTCATCTTGGAGCTTCTTACATAATAAGACCTGAATATTTCAAAGTAATTACTTGGTTTTCTCACAGTTGAGTACAGATGCTGTCGAGTTCCCAGCCACTTGATATCGCTCCTTTCTTTCAACGTCTTCCCCTCTGTCCATGTTTTCTAACCACAGACCTGCTCATAATACCCTGCAGTCTGTTGGCTTTTTTCATGCCCAGCGCTGCTGTGAATGATTTAACATATACTCAGTCATGTCCCGGAGCAGGGAAGAGGAAAACGCAAGTTTCATTACATTTGTGCTGGGCCGTAGGCAAGTAATTACACTCCGGCAACAGCAGATTTGACTTCCCCTCTTGGACGGCCGGGCTGAATGACCACAGCTCTTCCCCTACTCAGTAAAAAACCTTTTACTGTGGAGGGCCTAAGGTGCCACAATAGGGAAGTCTTTGACTGAAGTATATTTTAACCCTCATGTTGTCCTCGGGTTAAAATTTGACCCGTTTTCAAAGTTTCTATATCATAAATTTTTTTAACCAAATTGCCCCAAAATAACATGGATGGTTCCATAAGACGCTCTTCACAAAAGGAAAAGGATCAGATCCATATTTTTCATAGAATTTTGGGTGTTGCATTCAATTTTATAGCACTATCCTGACTAAACTTTGACAGATCTGTGATTATCCATTACCTTCATTCCTCTGATCTTAACCATTAGTCAAAATCATTCATAATTTCTGCTTTTTTCTTACAAAAACATTTCATATGAGGTTTATTGACCATGAATTCCAAAAATAAGTGTAAAACTAGTGCAAATAAATAGGTCTAGTGGTGAATATACTGGTGTTGATGGAAAAAAGTGGCAAAAACGTTGAAATAAGCAACAAAAACGTAAAAACTGTGTCTAAAAGTGTTAATTTTGACCCGGGAGGACAACACAAGGGTTTTAAAGGCCTTTATTGTAAAGTACAGTAAGTACAAGTTCAGTGTGATAGCAGAGGAAGCAGTGGAGAAAATAAAATGGTTCCTGTGAAGGTAGAGAATTGTCTCTTTGCTCTTGCAAACGTCAACGTGAGGTCAAACTTCTCGGGAAGGTACATCAGTCCAGATCTTTCCCACGGGATGCATTGCTAACTGGCAGACAGCCGCTGACTGTATTGTGCTGAATGGGCTTGAAATGTTAAAAGGACACAACTCGGCTGTGTGGGTCAATGGAGAAGATGTCAAATCAAAAGTGGAAAGTGTAATGTCACTCAGGACCGCTAGCATAAAGTTGACATTATCTATTTCTCCCTCAAGCTTCCATGTGACATTTAAGCAAGCCATCATATATATATGATTATAGATATAAAATATAGATATATATAGATCAGAATGGAAATGTGTGAAATAGCAATGCATCAAAAATGACAAACATCCTCTTTTTGCTGTTTTTGTTCTTTGTGATCAGGAACTGAACATCTTTGGGTGTTGGACTGCTGGTTGTATAAAAATATGCATAAAAATAACATCAACTTGGGCTTTAGAAAAGTGTATAAGATGTTTTTCACGATTTTCTGACATTTTATAGACATAACTATCGATTTAATCAAGACAGATTGTGGGCCCTATTTTAACGATCTAAGCGTACGGCGTGAAGCGCCTGGCGCAGGGGCGTTTAGGGCGTGTACAAATCCATTTTTGTAAGTTTAACGGTGGAAAAAAGGGTCCGTGCGCCGGGCGCATGGTTCAAAAGGGTTGTACTTAGTGTCTTAATTAATCATAGGTGTGTTTTGGGCGTAACATGTAATAAACCAATCACAGTGATAGCAATACGCCTAGAATGGACCTGAACACACCTCCCTGTAAGACCAGCACGTCATGGGCGCACAGATGAGTGCAGGTGCATTTGCTGTTTAAACGTTGTGGGCGCTGGACAGGAAATTGACAACTGCGTCGGTCTGAAACTAGCAAAGACACTTGCGTCGGGCTTTGCGTTGCCCCGGGTGCAAGATAGGGCCCTAAAGAGTAACCGCATTTATGAAGGTGCTCTATGCCAGTGGTTCCCAACCTAGGGGTCTGGACCCCCCAATGAGTTCACAGAATGTAACGAGATGATTAACAAGTTGGCAAAGAACAAAACAAAAGCTGCATAAAATTATGTTCATTCTGGAGGACTTTTAACTTTGTTTCTCGCTTGTAACATATTGGATAGATTTACATCTGTAAGCCTCAAAACATTATTCAAATCAAACAATCTGAGGTGGAAGCACTCACAGCTCAAAGAAATATGTAACCTTTAATGAGGGGTTGTGAGTAGAATTTGTATCATTTTGAAGGTTTACAAGGCTGGAAAGCTGGGAGTGCTCTATTCCACTCCACTAATACAAACCCGTAAAGTACTTATAACGGCTTCTAGCATTTTTGCAATTCATGCAGCACCTTGAAGCAGTGCCACACCGTAACCCCCTTTTTTATATGTACCAACATTAAATCCTCCCCATGTGACTTTCCCATGAGTCATTTTTATGTGTCCAAAGATGGCAAATTACTCTGCTGCTTTATCACGTGGAGACCTCAGGGGATTACAATGACTGGTTGGTATTCTGTGAGAATCTATAAGCCAGTAATCTGTAGCTGTATATTGGTCTTTATTGGCATCTGTCAGCACTTTTGTCTTACTCTTCTGGGTCAACATGTATTGAAGCTGCAGTGGAAACTTTGAGAGTTTTGATAACATTTTGTATGCAGGAGTCAGGATTACAAATAGAGCAAGAGCAGGCTCAAATAAATTAAAAGAGGAAAACTGTTAAAAGATGATGAGATGAATGATATGCACGGCAACATTTGGTATGGAACTTTTTCTTTTTCTACAGGCTCAACAAAAACCTTTTGGGGCTACTCCGCATTACCGTTATCCAGAGAAAAATATGGCCGGTAAATTTGAGTTAAACACAGACCTTAGCTCCATTCTAGGGGGATTATTGTTCCACATAGAGCTGGGTAATTAAATATTTGACTCCACAGTTATTACACTCATCATTCATGGTGGCCTTTTAGCCAGTTGGCCAGGGTATTTAAAGGGGAAATACTTTGATCCATATTACCAGCAGCCCCACATCTCAGAGATGAACTTTAAAATATGAGATGTCTGTCTGGCCAAGGCATGGAAGACTCAGTGTGATAAGAAATTAAGTAGGTATTTGGGACTGTAAATTGTACTAGGATAAAAGGAAGGGGAAGAAATCCTACACATGCACTTTGGAGATCAGCAAATGTGATATTTAAATTGCCCATCACCTCCTGAAGAATAAGCCCTGTCAAAATGTACCACACAACAAACCACAGGAGCTGCTCTACTACTACTACTACTACTACTACTACTACTAATAATAATAATAATGACAGTGTGAATAGAGATTTATTTGAACCTCCCCTACCTTAGTTATTGTTGCTATGTCGGACAACTTTCAGTCAACAATATCAAGCCTTTTAGTTACTTACTGATCTATTGTTTTAGTTTGTGTAGTTTAGTTACTTTTAAAAAGGACATCAGAGTGGGAAAAAATGTTATGTCACCGCTTGATCAGTCTGAAGTTGAATTATTCAAGAACTAAATCCCACAGAGTCAGAGTTAAGACTTTACTAACTTTACTTTACTAGATGGAAGACATATTCTGTTTTGATTTTATTGCACAAATAGAGGCAAGAAAATGGACCGATTGGTCTCTGATCATTCACACAGAATCATATAAGGATGAGTGACTAAGAAATGATTTATCTTAGCATGCAGATGGTGAGGGGCCGATACGTAGGCTGTAGATAAACATTGAGCAGTGCCATGAACAACTGCTCTGAGGCAGGAAATATTTCAAATGGGAAAAACAGTAAAGAAACATATGCAGATTTACTTTTTTTGATTAGCAAGTCCAGCTGTGACACGGGGAAAATGTTTTCATGTCTGAGGTGAGGCAGAGTACATGAGTGAAGGCAAACATATTGGAGTTATGCAGATGTAGTGAGCATAGGTCAGTTGCTTGGTGGGAGACTAATTATGGCAGAGTGATTTGGACTAATAGGATCTGAGCCTCTGCACTGAGGTCAACTCCTCCTGAGGACAGAATGATGATCGGTACAGAGACCAGGCGATACGTCTCCCTGCAGGCAAACCCCAGGCCTTTAATAATACCATTACGCAAATGCTTCTCATTTTGTATCCCTCATCCATCCTTCACTTTCATCACTTCTCTTGTTCAGCTTTTCCAAGCCTTGTCCGTTCTGTTTCTCTCGCTCTCTCATTCTTCCTTTCTCTCATTCTTCTTATTGTTTTGCCTCTCACGCCAGTGGCTGTTGAATTATTGATGGGATGTTGAGCTGGTGAGATTTCTCCTGCTGTGGACTTGTTTGTTGGTCTGGGTATGTGTTGCTTTCTCTTTCTGTTGTGTTCTCTGTGTGTGTGTGTGTGTGTGTGTGTGTGTGTGTGTGTGTGTGTGTGCGTGCATTTGTGTTTGGCTAATCAAATCTGCTGGTGCATCACCGCAAGACTTTTTAATCAGCAAGTGTTTGTTTGAACTCGTCACTGCCTTTTGAGTATCAGAAATGCATGCAAAACATGCACAGGAATGTTTGTGTGCTCACAAATATATACACACTTTCCTGTGTGTTAATCATATGGGTCATAAAGGAGGAGGACAAAAGCATGGTGTGTGCCACATGAATATAAAAGGCTTTGTTTTCCTGTATCAAACCAGTGAGCTAGCGTTGACAGGGCAGGCTTTGAGCCAGAGCACACACCATTGCAATAATAACATCCTTAAAACATCCTGTCACTACAACCTCCCTGCACCCAATTCCCCCTCCTAAAATCAAGGCCAGAATCAGAGCTGTTAACAGAGTTTTCATATGAACACTGACTTTAGTGAGTTAGCGAAACTACAAAATCTTGACTGTTATTTGGTAGTTTCAGACTGGCAAAAAACAAATGAACAAATAATTTCTACTTTTTCGAGTTTGGTATTAACAAGCCTGCACTATTACTATATGAAAATGTTAGGCTTGCTTTAAGCAGTGCAGGCACTGACTGACTGGGGCATGTTTTCCCCTCAAGGCTTGCCGTAGCTGAATGCTGTCGCTGCTGAGATCGTTCAGTACTACAAACCTGTATAGTCAACCTGACTGGACAGCGGTTAATACCGGCTTTCAACATTTCCTATACGTTCCTACTCGCATGCTGAAGAATGCCAAAGATGGCTGGCCATATTTGTTCATGTACCAAAGTCAGACAGTACACTCATGTACCTAGTCTAATTAACCTGTGGATACTATCCCCTACTACTTTTAGTGCTTGTTTTGCATATTAATTTAAATTCTGTCATCATCCCCAGTTCATTTCTTATGTCATGACAGTTATGATTCAATATACATGACTGTTGTAGTGTGTCTTTTTGCTATTCAAAAAGATCAACAGAGTGATGAGTCTGTGGCTTGTGTCATGTCAGTTTTCAGCCCTGTACGTCGTAGCAAGGTCTGCTATCTGCTGACAGACACACAACGCTTGCGGATAGTAAATAATTGCAATCCCTCAGTTATACTTTTAAGCACATCACATCAATATTTTAATCACATTAATCAGGATCTCCAGACATTCGGAGCTGAGCAGCAGCTTGTCCTGTCAGTCTGTTAAACTTCATGTCATGTGGCTGCTATTGTCTGTTTTTTTCGAGATACAGATGAATTTTCAAGATACAGAAAGTTTTCAATTTTTATTTGAAGATGACTTCTAACAGCGGCACAGTTAAACCCCTGGTGAAACGCAGGGTTACAAATCTGTTGATTTTTAATCCACGAATTATCTTTGATTTCTCATTTGTTTAAAGCATTCAAAACCTTGTTACATGTGTAATATAATATGTCCAAAAATGTATTTTCATATCAATTGCGTACATACAGTTTTCACAGTGTTGTGTATTGTCCCACTTGGATGAAATAAAAGTCCCTGCTCAGTCTTGAAATCAAAGTCCCTGGGAAACACTATATTTAACTAGGCCAATAAAAAAACAGCTCTAATGTTTTTATAGTTGCACTGTGACATGCTACATTTCCCTCACTTAGAAAAACTCTAAATTCCCCCTGTGATTATATAATGCTTTCCCCTGGATAATTACAAGACCACACAGTGCAGAATATAGCCACGTCTTGCCATCAAAGCACTTTGAGGAGTTTATACTCAAAGTACTCATTTGTACTCAAAGAACACCCCACAAAAAGCAAATTAATGTATTCAGTTATCCGCAACAGCAGCCCTCTCACACTGGAGATTTCCTTCTAGCATCTAGTTTCACAACCAATCAGCTAAACCCACCTGCGTTGTTGAACACACATCCAGAGCTCTCGCCGAACCAATACTTTTTTTCAGCTAACTTGATATGAATATGCAAAAAGTTTCAGTCTAAGCTATTAAAATAAATTTATATTCAGAGAAACATGCTAAAGGGAACTTCAGCTTGAAAGAGACCTTGAAACATGACAAAGCTCCAGGGAGCCTTTTTCCCTTCAGCAACCACCAACAAATTAATTACTCTACACTTTTGCAATGAATAGGAGGAGGACAAAAGTAGAGACGATAGTAGCTGAGAGATGATGACCCTTATCTTTGGCTGCTGAAAAGAGTTATTAGGGTGTAGTGGAAAAAGCCATATTGAGCTGCTTGAAGCCATTCACACACTAATTCTTCTCAAACCCCTTCCTGACAGAGAAGCTAACAAAGAGCCATATGTTTCTGCTTCCCAACCCGTTCCAGCAGCTTCAGGAAGACATCACATTATCAGCTTGTATCCCTACTTCTTTTATTCCTGTGTCAACAACAGAAGTTATTTAGAAGTCATTACAGTTTGTAATAGGATTCTTACGGATTTCCTGTCATGCCACAAACTATAACAAACTGTACGCATAGAGAAATGGTCAAGTGCTATGGCCCTGTCAAAAATAACAAATCCTCTACTGTCTGTATATGATCAGGATGTACCAATTGGGAAATCCGATGTTTAAAATAATTTGTATTCGATTATCGATAGCAATACCGACACCGATGTTATGTTGTCGTTTCCCCTTTTGTCATTATAATAATTAACTGAACTGTTTCACAATAATTTATTTTTTCATTACACTACATTTGGATGAGCAAAAATCTTTAATACATCCTTCTTTCACATGAAAAATAACAGCTTCAAAACCCATTTTAGCCTGCTATACAACTAGCATTACCTACTCAATGACAATAATCTTTAAACTGCTTTTATCAAGTTAAATTCTTTGTCAATCCCCTGTGCCGTGATGCTAAACATACTCACACAAGCCAGTAGCTCATGAAAGTGTGTAGCCGAGATGTCGTAGATTTCGTGGAGACAGACATCAGCAAAAAGACAACGACTGGGCTGAGTATAGGCTTTAAAACAGCTGGTCATCTAATGCGATGAACTCCATCCCCTTATTAATCCTTAATTAGCTCCCTTTCTCAAATACTGTGGTTATCAAGGACTGAGTCTTGCTTGTGGCGGTTTATGATGCTGATCTTTCTCAGACACAGTAATACTCGCACACGGCAAACCTTTTTCTTCACTGTAAACAAACCACTCATGCACACGGCACCCTTTGACCTCATACGTCATGCTAGCGTCGTGCCCAGTGCCATCTTATTTGCCGATGGGTGATGGTCAACGAGGCGATTATTGGCCGATACCGATGCTCTGCCAATAAATCGGTGCATCCCTAGTATCTAAGGTTTGTGATATTTGCTCTTTGTGATAACATGTTGCATTCACAAAGAGGTACAGGACATTATGTGAACTACATAAATCCAGCGACCCATATTTGTCCCACATCCACCCCTGTAGTGATTTCTGCAAATTTGCGTTGCTTTTACAAAGACACCCCTCACTTATAACAGATACTTAAATATCGGTGGAGTATCTGACAATTGCTCTGTCCCATGAACAAAAAAAGAAACCTGTCTTCAAACGTGCAATAAATACCGTGCTCTCTGGTGTTAGAAAAGCAAATCCCCTCTCTTTGCTTTGCTGCGTTTGTGAGCACTCATGGGAAAAACCGAAGAGAAAAGTCAACAGAGATTTGCATCGGTTGATTTCAGTGGGTGGCACTAAACCCTCATTTGCCACATTAGACAGACGTGTCATGTGTTTGCTTGCAGTGGTTGTACCATTACGCTGATTTAAGGCTTTTGGATACACGTTTATTAATTCCAATAATGATGTTTGGATTAGGAAGGAATCCAAATCACCTGCTCCATTCTGCTCGTTTTGCTATTCTGGGATAGAGACAGATAGAGCATAATAGTCAAATCTCTCTCTCTCTGTATGAGAAGGCTGAGGTATTGGACACACATCTAACTCTAAATCGTCTGTTGCTTATTACAGCCAGGCTCTTTTTGTAAATAACATTCAGAAAGAGTGGGTTACATGAGAAAGAAGCTTCATCCAGCTTTTTTAAATAGGTATAAAATGACAATGGGATGCTCTATTGACCCTGAAGGGAAACTGTATTTCTATCTTGTTTTCCACCACAAGGAGGTAAGAGGCCAGGGTCAACTATAGCACCACAGGAGATGCGCTCGGTCTCTATAGATTGATATAAATAAGCCACCATTATTGAGGTAGTACCTCACTTATAAACGCATGTATTGTAATGTATTTACAGTAAAGGATTTCACTTCTTAAGTGCTTTTCTTGAGAAATATCTCCAGCAGTAGAACCCATTTTATGTTGAAAATCTAGTCATCAAATATGATAAAAGTAAAGTTTATAATCTACAAAACTTGAGCTAAATTTAGTCCAGTTTTAATAGAAGGCTATTAATCTTTTCTGTGCTGTGGTGTTATCAGCAATAAACCAACAATTAACTGAGACTAAATGGAAAGGTAAAGCCACAAGTCTCTGCTCCATGAAATTAATTTTACTTTCGATTGAGTTCCAAACGGCTAGCTGGCTTGGTACTACCTTTCCTGGGCAAAATTACACGTTTGCAGTATCATATTTTTACGGTTATTATGAAATGATGCACTTCTTCAAATAAAAAAAAAGCAAGAAATCATGGAGTTTGATGATTTCAATCACAAGCTAGAAAGTAATTCCTGCTGGATTTTGAACTAATAATAATGAACTTTTTCATCCAGATGGAGTAATTTTATTAATTGTAAATGTACTGTTATTGAGATTCATATGATAATGTTTTGGGTTATATCACTTATCCTTATATCACGAAGCAGGACGAAGGACGAAGCAGGACGAAGCGGACTCTGCGATGCACAATATATTGTGTATCTACATTAAACAATATACTGCTGTCTACGATTGTTCAAAATCTGTGTACCTACTGTGGAACACATGCCTTCAAACAGGAAGAAAATAGAAAATAATGAGAGGCAAATCAAACACATAAATCTAATAAATAAATAAATAAATAAATAATAATAATAAAGATAGAAATATTTGGTGATTTAAAATAGAATGTATAAAAATACAAAACTTAAGCTATGAAACTTAATGTCCTTTGAACAAAAACACAATAACAAAATCAAAGAGTGTTGCCAACAGGGACGCTGTAGAGCGCCCTCTGGTGGACAAACTATGCAACGCCAACACTCATAACATGGTTGAAGGGTGTTTCGTCCGTTTTTATTTTATTTTTTAAATATTCATTCATCGGCCATTATAAATGCTGATACCGATAGTTTGGAAAATGCCTAATATCGGCCCACCGATATATCGGTCAGGCTCTAACGCAGACATACCAACTACCCCTCAGCAGCAGTCTCAACAGACAATAACACATTGCAGCCTCAGGCAATTTGTTTTCAAGTTTACAGTGAAGGATTCATTCGAGGGTGATATTTCTAATTGCTGGATCTGTCAACAAACAACTGATTATTTTGGCAGCTTTTCGAGCAGCAAGAGCTTAGACATTTAAAGGTCCAATATGTAATATATTTACTGTAATAAATCCAAAAATGACCCCAATGCGTCAGATATTATGGAAACATGCTAAGTTGAAATTTCCGTTCCGTGACGGAATTTCTGTTTGTGTATCAACTGCCCAGTTTGTCAGCCAGGCCGGGTTGCCAGATATACCTGTAAAAACGTAAACCCAGCGCACTACAGCTGTAACGTCAGTACAGCCATGAAAGCAGCAAACAAACAAACAGGATCAACAGAGATTGATTTTACCTGACAAAAAAAACGGCACGTTTCTAATAGTTGCATGACCAGAGACGTAACAAACCCGTCTGGGTAAATATTGGAGATGTATTTGAAAGATGGAGACAGCTTAGAGACCAAAAGGATGCAGAATTGGCTAATTTCCTCCTGAACAGGTAAGCATTAGCTTCAGGCTAATTTATCACAGGGACGGTCATTTCAACATTTGTGTAGCTACTCACATTGAATTATATAGCAACTAAGTTGGTTACTCGCAAAAACAATAGAGACACAGCCAGTGAAGTGATCCCGACTGGTCCTGGTTAACGCCGCCATGCTAACCCTGCTAAGTGCTAACGTTACCGGAAGCCTGTTCAGCGGCTGTAGCCGACAACGGTGAGTTATTTGAAGCCAAGAGAGGGGGGCTGTAAATTGGAAAGAGAGGACCTTGAGTTTGCAGTGTGTTTAGCGATTGTTGCTGTAATTCTAAGCCAATAAAGTGTGTTCAGTTGGGTGGAAAAGGATGGCAAGGTAGTGGTATTTTTAGCGGTTCCTATCGTAATTCTATGCCAAGGAAGTGTGTCGGTCAGTTGGGTACAGAGCTCCACGTGAGCACGGGCTTTTATGACTGTCAATATAGCCAGCATCTAACGTTAGCTACTCCGCTGTGCTGTGGAGTAATGTCTGGCTATGTGAGAAAAGTGTCTAGCAACATTGTTGTGGATGCTCCGGTATCAGGCTGGCAACCAACGTGAACTTCAGGTCTGGGGAGGAGGGGGCGGGGGAGACGACTCTCTCCAGTATTTTTAATTTGTAGTAACTATTTTAAACACTAGCCGTCAGTATTACATATTGCACCTTTAACTATATTATATATTAACTATATTTTCTTTTTTTTTTTTCAATTTCCGGTAATTATGTATGAAGCTACTCACGTTGGATATTGCTTCTCTGTCATTCTGCAGAAATCTACCACTGAAAATCTCTCCTTCCTCCCTTAAACCTCTGCTTTTATGGCCTGCACAGGCTGTGAATCACCTGCAGGCATTTGTATACATATGCATTTTTCATTCGTTTTCATTTTTATTTCGTTTTGACTTTTTATGTTCAAATTTAGTTCAGTTTTTATTAGTTTTTTAAACGAGTTTGCTAGTTTAGTTGTTACTTTTTTGAAAATGCTTAGTTTTAGTTTTTATTAGTTTTAGTCTTTTTTTGTAATATGGGTTATTTGTCAGGGGCAAGATTCAAAAAGGTCAGAACAAGTATTGTGCAATAATAACAACCAAAATATAATACAATTTTAGAAATATGTAATATGTATTCACAATGTACTCAACAATAACACCAGTACATAAAATTAAACGTTACATATGATGAGCACAAATATGTAAACAGTCTATATAAGACGCTGTGGTAAATGCAAAATGTGTAAGTGACGTGTTCCAGGAAAAAAACTAAATAGCCAATAGACTAAAGAAAACATACATCAACGGGTGTTTTGAACTTTGGTTCAAGTAAAGTGACGTAGTTCAAGTAAACTTTTTGAAGTCAATTGACTCTCAGTTGTGTAGACAACACAAAATCAATACATATTAACCCACGCTTCCTCCCGCTTTGGTGTTCCTGTGTTTTTACTAACCAGCAGCTATCGGGTCGCCGGTGAAAGCCTTCCTGCAGTGTTCTCTGTCCTGCTGTTGTCTCGGTCATGCTGCCTGGCCCTGTATCCATACATCCATGCCCTGTACCGTGGTTAGCTTCTGTTTCAGGGAAAGGGGGCTTTGCGTTCTCCTTTACCTTGTTAAGGTAAGCTAGGTTAGCCTCGTTGTGCGCACTTCTCAAATGTACTTTCAAATTTGTGGGATTTTTCCCTTTAATAAATTGTCCACATATTTGACCACCTTCCACTGCAAGGCACTTGCTTTTATCTGACACAGTCATAATCAAATAGGACTCTGCTGCTTCCTTCCGACTTTCGGTACTGCCATGATGCCAGGCGAGGGGCATGGACTATGTTGTGTTCAGTTGGACATGGAATGTCGGAATTTCTGGGATCCCAGTCAGAAACCATATGCGTCTATGGCATTTACTGTAGCCTATACAACAAGTATATAACTTATATATAATAAGTATATACGCCCATATATAGAGGTTTACTCATCGACGCAGTGGGCCCGGGTTCAACTCAATATGTCATTCCCCCCCCTCTCTCCCCTTTCATTTCTTCAGCTGTCCTGTCACTAAAGGCCTAAAAATGCCCAAAAAATTGTCTATGGTTGGAAATGTCAACTCTGAAAGATATAACGTTATTTGCTCTATGAAAGACCTGCACAATTAATCGTTATAAAATCGCGATCTCGATTCACCCTGTTCACGATTTAATTTTTAAATAACTTCGATTTTTGTTTTGATTTAAAAAAATAAATAAAAAATTATATATATATATATATTCTTTTTTTTATGACTTTGATTCTCATTTAATTTTACGAGCCGACTGCATCACAAACGCTACTTCTTTCTTCTTCTGGTTTTAAAGAGCTCCCAAGCACTGCAATGCTCTCCCTTCTCTTCATTGAAGCCTCTATGTTTACAGCCTTGTGGTGATGCGCAATGTGCTATAGGTGCTATATTATGTTTGTTTGTATGTTTGTACTGCTAAATTTGTTTGTTTTGTCATGGTCCATGTGTGCAATAAACATTACACTTTGTGAGAAAAAATTCGTGGCAGAAAATCAATTTTAAGCTAAAAAATTGTGATTCATATTTTTCGCTGAATCGTACAGGCCTAGTGAGCGCCGAGCATTACTGCGCAACCTCCAACAGAGAAACGACGTAAATGTGACGTGAGCAACCTGTCTGAAAGTTGTAAGCCTTCTGGTAGCTGTGCCAAGAGAAATCTCAATCATTCCCAATCTTGCAGAGACAGAGAGCGTAGGTATATGAAAGGAGATAACATGGACACAGGCTAATTATTGCTAACTAAAATGCAAGTTAACATTAGTAATTAAACTTAAACAGCTAATGTAAGTCGAAACTGTCTGCGAGATTCTCCTGTACTATACGGTAATTCCTCTACTATGCGACAGTAAGTCCCGTGGTTATGACACAATCGTTAGCCTATTTTTACAAAAACGTCTGCTACGGAGCCATAACGTGAGCTACAAGGTAATGGAGCCTTTTATACATTGTCGTGTTTCTTTAGAAATAAACAATGGATAAATAAAGTCTTTAAACGCTTCAGATGTAAAGTTATTCGCTGTCAAAGTGACGCCAAAATGAATGGCAGTCAATGGAATGATAACGGGGGGTGAGTGCTTATTAGCATCAAAATGGCGCCATAGGAGTTTCGGGTTGTGAGGAGACGCTTACCCCCTTGGCAGTGCCTGACTTTTTGCTAGAAGCTAACAATGTAGCTATGGCTGAACTTTGGCCTACTTTAGCATATAAAAATTTGCTCACTAAGAACCTGTGAACCACAATCCCAAACTGGCAGTTTGATTTTCTGTGTATTGAATTGTTTACCTAAAGTAAACTTCTTTGACTTTTATGCACATCATGTCTTTTTTTAAATATTAGTTTTTTTTAATTATATTTTTAAAAAAAAATCCTAATATATCGCCTTACGCACAGTATCGAAATATATTGCAATATATTGAATCGTGACCCATGTATCGTGATACGTATCGTATCGCCAGATTCTTGCCAATACACAGCCCTAGTCCCTTCTAACCCGCCCAAGTCTAATATGCCATCTCAATTACTGAACACTGTTTACCAGCTCCGCAGGTCTTAAGTTTAAATTTTATTCCACAAGTAAGAAGCTATCATATGCACTCAGTTGACAGTTCATTAGGTATTGTTTATGTTGTTACCTCAATTGTTGACAACATTGTGCATTCACACATTGTGTATTCCAAACTGTAGCATTTATAAGTAAGTATCCACAGTCTACATGCACACATTATTTAATGCAATAGTACACATATTTACTGAGAAAAGGCACAGATACCAATATCAATCTTTGGATTTTAACAATATTGGATCAGCCAACTGTAAATCCTGATTAATCGGAAAATTAATTTTTTTACCCAGTCACAAAAAGATTTAGTCTATAAAATGTTAGCATGCTTACATTTTCCCAAAGCACTTCACACAAGTACAGCTCAGGCCAATGTAAGTGGCATTAGTTTTGCAGGCATTTGGTCATAAACCATAATATTGGACAAATGTTTGACCTCCTAATGGTGCTGGGGGAAAAGTCCGGGGATCAGTCACTAAGGTCAGTTGGATTTATCTTCTGGGAACAATAAACATCTGTATGATATTCAATTGGTCAGCGGAATGGACTTACTGAAAGAAAAACAGACGTTCCTGCCATAAAGCCACACTACTAGCATGATCAACTAAAAGCATTTAAAAAATACACTTTTTAAATTCACAGAGCCCAAGATGTTCAAATTGATGTTCAAAGATATTTTATTTACAGTGAAATAAAACATAGATAAGCATCAATACATACTTTTAAAGATGGAGCCAGAGAATACTTGGCATTTTGCGTGATAAATGAATCAAAAGATAAATTAACTATCAAAATGAATCTACTCTGGACCAACTAACTCTGTAGCAGTTTACTGCATGGCAATAAAAAGCAGAAAACTACTCAACTACAGTACAGTAGATGCAGTAAATGTATCTTTTTTTGTTACTTCCACCCTTACATACACATTCACATGGCCACAATCACAACAGGCACACACTCCAGACTGGCAGGGTCCCAGTTTAACTTGTGGCATCAACAAGTGCATTTGATGGTAAAAGCACCTTATTTATGGCGTCCATATTTCACCCAGGAAAGCATAAAATGGTGCAGTAACTATGTCACCACTTGAAAATAATGGCTCCTTTCAAATACTTTAAATAAAGAAGTGAATTACACTCTAACCCTTACTCTGACTCAGTTAGCCACACAGTCTCTTTATCAACGAGGGTCAAGCAACAAGCCCCTCGTAGAGTTAATCTGTACTCCATGATTATACTTAAAAACCTAATTTCCCTTCTCACACTCAGGCAGACAGACCACATGGCGCTAGCTAGTGAGTGCGCTAGCACATAACCCTGAGATGCAATGGATCAATCATGTGGTTATTAAAGAAATCAGCAGAGTATAGGCTAATTGCATAATGTAATGAAAGGCTGTCTTTTCCATTAAAGTTTGTTCTGTGTTTATATCAAATAAAAAAAATAAAAAAAATGTGGTCTGGCATTTTGTTGTTCATCACATTGAGACTGAATTTAAATAATACACCATGAGACTGTGGGTGGGTTTTAGTCTGTGGGTAACTGACATCTGAACTAAAAGGTCCTTCATCAGGGTGTTGCCTTTTAAAAGAGTCTGGGGCTCAATCAGATACGGCTGCCAGTCTTTCACAGCTTCTAACTAGGGCTGTCAATCGATTAAAAAATGTAATCTAATTAATTACATACTCTGTGATTAATTAATCAAAATGAATCGCATACATAATTAACGGTGCCTGAAACGATACTTTTTAAGAAAGTAAAAAAAGAAAAGAAAAAAAAAGGGTACTAAACAACAGTTGGTGACATTAAAGAACGGCTTGTTTATTGCTAAGGCCATATGGTCAAAATTAAATGATTGAATAATAATGTATAACAATAACAAGAACTTATTTCACTAGTAAATTGCTGTTGAACGACAAAAACAACAACCAGATAGGAAAAGGACATTTACAATAACTTCAAATGCACCACGAGGCTGTAGTTTACCAGTTTCATTGAATGCACCGGCTGTGTTGTTTCTCCGACGGCAGCTGCAGATTGTTACATACCGGTGTTGAATCCTCTACAGTAAAACACAGTCAAACTTTACACTGTTTAGCGTTAGCTGTCAGCATTTTAACCGTGTTTAATCCAGCTACTAGCTAGCGGTAGGCTAACGTTAGCTGCTGTCGAGTATAGTGTTAACTAGCATCACATGCAGCGGGGTTTGTGTTTCCTGTAACGTCTGTTTCAGAGCATCAGAGAGAAGCACAGACATATCAGTGCCACCAGATTTTCGTCTGTATGCAAACGTCAATATGGAATGGATTAATCTGCGTTAATTTTTTTAACGCGTTATTTTTTGTCAGATTAATTTGTTATTTAGGGCCGTTATTTTGACAGCCCTACTTCTAACACACAATATTTCTTTAGATGCCTTTTCATAACAGAAAAATTAAAAGCAAAGTTTCAAAGACAAGTTGGATTTACTGTATGTTCATTTTTTTTTTATAGGGATGATAAAAAAAACAATGACAAGCAAAGAAAAGAGACTGACTGCGAGAGAAAGAAGACACATGCTGCCCTTAGCTGAACTAGCTGCTTAAAACAAACCAAAGGTATGATGATTTTACGCAAATTTAAACAACACATTGACTGAACTCAACACACAGCAGTGAAACAAACCATACTCTATATGCCAAGGGAATCCATGTCTAAAATAACAGATTCTGGCAGCTTTAGATAAGTGGTAGAAAAACAGCCACAATGTGCCACTGTAGGGCTGCTCACTAAAAGTCAATGACCCAAGACATCAGTCGAGAAGACCCAGAGTCGACTCGCATTTTGTCAGTCAAATCACTGGAAAAAAAATTCTTAGTGCGTCATTGAACAGAAGCGATTCGATTCCTCGATGCATCACGATGCTTGAATACATTTTTCTATTGAAGCCATATAGGATATTTAATTCATAGCTTTTCAAGCTTAAAAAACAAAACATTCTGCAGTGCTTTAATACTAAATAAATTGGATGCATAAAACTACAGCACTGAGCACATGGCACTTCCTGAATGTGCAAAACATAACAGAATATGTAAACAGAAAGGTTGTTAGGCCTACATTAAATTGTAAACAGAAATAATCGATTATGGCCTGGCCGATTATCGATGCAGCATCGTCCCATGTCCACGATTCGATGCATCGATTATTTGATTAATTTCAACACCTCTAGGTCTTACAGGTAAAACATGAGACTAATGTGCTCTGCAGTTGCACTGGACTGACACTAACTGGACAGGGGAGTGTATAATATATTCCTCATATTTGTAGGTAAGGTGTATTAAACAGACGAAAACCATCCATAGATAAGAAAAAGCATGAACCAATGGACTACAAGCGCACAAGGTTTTCCAAAAGATTTTGGGTGGAGGTGAGCACCCTGTGCAGGGCAGTCAAGTTCTTCCAAACCAAACTGAGAAAAACATTTCTTTATGGACCTCGGTTTGTGCACAGGGGTTGTGTCATGCAAAAACAGCAAAGGGCCTTTGCCCTGTTGTCACAAAGCTGTAAGCATATTTAAAGTATGTCTCAAACTGTGGTTCCATAACTTTGTCTTTGAAAAAAATATAATGGTGAGGGGCCAAGCCCAAACCCAAAAGCACACAAACGCGTGTGTACAGAAGTGTCCACTTACTTTTGGGCATATAGTATAGATTTGTTGGACAAATAATGATCTTCACTGTGTCCAGCAAGGTTGTAAAATCCATTCTTGTCCAAACAAAAAGATATTTTTATTCTTACACTTTATATCTATCCCTCCCTCTTACATTTCATGTTTTCTCCTTATCCCTCACCCATTCATTTCCTCCGTCTTTCTGTCACTCTTGCAGACACACACGCGCACGCACGCACAGACAGACAGACACATGGTAGAAGCTGTCTGCTCGTCTCCTCCTATCCTCATTAGTAGGCAAGGCCCCCGTTCTTGTTTGCACACTCCACTGTTCTCACTAAATGAGAAAATTAATGAGCTGGGGTGAGCTAAAGGGAACACCACAACCTTCAGAGCCCCCCCCCCCCCCCCCCACCTCGACTCCTTAGTCCACCCGTTTTACTTTCTCACCTCCCCGCTCCATCTCCTGTTCTACTCTCCCACATCCTTGTTTAATTTCACGTCGTTGCTGTTGCAGATACCTGTCTCAGCCCTATACATGGGCCTTTGGTAAACAATGAGGATGCTGTAAGACTTGACCCGTCTGCTGCATCACTCTTGCTGTTTGGTTCAGAGGAACACTACACTCGATAAAGACAAAAGAATACCAATGATCTCAGAGAGAAGCGGTGCATCTGCAGAACTGCTGTTCGATTATTAAGTGCTTTTAATAAAACAGTAAAAGAAGCCCACAGGCAAGTGCACACAAAATGAATGTTCTGAAAAGTTAAATTCCCTCGAATGCAACTTAAAGTGCAAATTTACATAATTACTCCACTAAAATGCAGGTGCATAGAAACTGAGTCACCCAAATACCTACACATTGTTTACACACTTATGAATAAAAGAAATAAATGATATAAATAAGTAGTCACCTGGCTGGCAGTGAAGATTAATAATGGATCTGTCTCTTTTTAGTGGATGCTTTGAAAACACACGGACGCAAGCGCACAGGTACAAACACACAGACAGGCGGTGGCACAAACATTTCTAAGCGAGCTCAAGGGATGTGGCTGACTGATAGAGTGGATAAAGTCCTGTTTGTACAGTCTGCTGCCTCAGCTGAACTAGATACTTGATTCATTACCTGCCCAGAGTGTGACAGAGAAAAACACTGTGCATCTTTAAAGCAAGAAGTTGTCATTCTTCTTTTCGGTCCTTTTGTTTATTTCCTTTCTTCTTTTCGGTCCTTTTGTTTATTTCTCTCCCTAGGCAGAATACAAAGAGCATGCTGCTGCAGTAAGGTGCAGAAAATGTACGTATGCAAATTTACCACTCCAAATTCTTCATTTTTAAACAATGTGTTCTTGATTGTGGTGCACGTCAATTTTGTCAGCTGAAATAACAACTCTTACTGGCAGATGTGTAGCTAGCTAACACACATTAGTTCTGTGAGTCTGTTGAAAACTTTGCGGCTGACTTTTTATTGTTTCCAGCTGACTCTTGACATAAATGCATTTGATGGCTTAACACAAAATATCATGCTAACAGTTCCCAGGTTGGTGAACAGTCAACATACTCATCAGCTAATTAAATGTACAGCTAAACGTATAGGACAGTATTGTGAGGAACACATTAATATCAAACTAAATTTTTTTTCCATCATAAAAAAAACATAATGAGCTACTTGGTTAACAAAAAGGTTAGATTTAGGCTGTGCTTTATTTGAAGTATTTTCAAGCAAAATGTTTAACTTTTACATGACACAATAATTTGAGTACAAACTTCCCTAAATCCAACAAATAGCAATACAGACTAAGCACATTTTAGTCTAAACTCTGACATAGAGATTAGTAGCATACAGGAGCGGTGTTCCTGAATGAGGCTTTTTCTAACATACCAAGTAACCCCAAATAATAATGTAGTCAGCCAAAGACTTGCTAACTCGTGGCCTAGGAAGTAATGCTACGTTATTACTGTAGGTCGTAAGCTAGTTAGCCAGACATGCTAGCAGCTAACGTTAGCACAAGCAAACACGGTTTAATACATTCCACACACATTTGCTCTTGAATTTTTGGTTTTGAAAAGACAACAAAAAAGACCCTCCACACGCTTAAAGTCTTACTAGAGCCCCAGGCCCGTCACTGTTTTGAACAGGATTTGCCCCAGTGGCCAAGTACTTGCTTTAAAGATGCCATCTTTAAAGCTGTAAAAACTGTTGTCAAGACACATTGAAAAAATCTTCATCTTTTTATTATGCCTTGTAATGTTATGATATGTATCACCGAAGAGATGGAAGAAGCAAACTAACTAACTGCAACAGAGAGGCAGAACACAGCGCCAAAGAAAACTTCAATAAACTACATGAAATCAACCGTTTGACTCACACATGATAGTTCCTTTGCTCTGCAGCAGGAACTCATTAACAACAGAACCTGAATCCATATTCTAGCTCTGTGTTAAGACATGGCTTGGGGAGGGAACTTGAGGATGCTCAGAGTCTGTAAATAATAGATGCAGCTTAGAGAGTTGGAGACTTACGCACGAGGAGTGGATGTGTCAATAAGTGAAAGGAGGAAAAATGAAAAGGGGGTTTGATCAATCACGCAGGGCTGAAAGAAGCACTCTCCGTTTTGGGGGTTTTATCATACCCTTCCTTGAAACTACTTTTTCCAAAAAGCGGAACACAAAAAGCATTTCATATTTATTTATCCAAAACCTTCATAAGGGAATCTCATTGGAAACAACAGAGGGCTAAAATTATTGGAAAACACCTTCAACACTGCATCAAAACTGATACACAAAGTCTTCAAAATCTCTTCCCGGGAGATAGAGATGTGAGTCTTTCTTTGTTTAAACAAACGGTTCTTTGTCTCCGTTAAAGGTGCTCTAAGCGATGTCACGTGTTTTTTAGGCTACAACATTTTTGGTCACATACAGCAAACATCTCACTATCCGCGAGCTGCCTGTCCCCTGAACACACTGTAAAAAAACACGGTCTCTGTAGACAGCCCAGGCTCCACAAATTCCACAACAACACACTGTGCAAATGTTCCAGCGTTCCAGCCAATAACCGACAAGAAGGATTTTGGGGGTGGGGGTTGGAGGGGTTAGTGCGTGGAAGCACAGAAGGTAGGGGGAGGGGACGGGTTTAGTAGAAGGGAGGGGCGAACTAGCCTCTGTTTTGTTTGAAAATACTTTGAACGTCAACAAGAAGTGCCGTCACTCAACGTCGCTTAGAGCACCTTTAAGTGATTAAAAAAAAAGTAATAGGTTGTAAGAGAACGAGAGAGAGATGCTGCCTTCAACTGGTTCAATTAAAACATCACTAGAGTTTTAACATTGTGAGACATTCCGAATATGATAGTGTCACATTGTTATTTTATGTTGATAGGAAATTTGGTGAATATGTAAATCGTTTATTAGGTCATTTAATAATAATTAAATAGTAATTCAAACCAATTATTAACCATTAACAAGGTGTAAACTATCTAGCTAAATGATGTTTATATATGCTTTACAAATTATTTATTAACCACTTAAGGTATTATAATCAGCAGTTGCAACGTTATAATAGCCATCCAAATAATGTTTATACTCACTTATGTTATGTTACAAATCAATTATTAACCATATACAAAGTGTTACAAATATCTGGTCCATTGACCTATGTAATGTTTATGGATGTTTTACATTATAGCATTACTAATAATGAGGAAACATTATTAATTCTCATTTCATGGTTTGTTAACAGTAAAATAACTTTTAATGAATGTTTAATTAACTATCAATTTACCATTTATTAATGATGATTATTATAGAGTGTTACCAAGGTTTGTTTAAGTTTATTATAGTCAATATTATTATAGTCGGCTGCTTATGTGTAAACAACGTCAAACACAAAAAAGGGGTTGTAGTGTAGAAAGACAGGCTTAATTAAAGTATTGTTTTGGTGTTTAATACGGAAATTCGGTTATTGTATTAGAAATAGTAACAAAATCTCAATTTCAACCAGCCTTTGCAACTGATAACTTGTAAAACAGCAGATTCAAAAGAAAACATACTTTTCAGGCACCTGAGTGAAGATATTTGGAACCACCAACATCGTTTTCATCTGATCAAACAAACCAAACTGATGAGTTGCAGGGTGTGTGCAGAGTGGAGAATCACATTAGAGGGTTACAGGGTAATACCCCGGACAGGGGTTGAAGGATGTCCAACTCTCCCACTGGTTGCCATCAGCCTGAAGGCATGAATTGATTCTCAGAGTGAAGCAAAAAGAAGAGGAGAATAAGATGGGGAGCTATCAAGTCGGCCTTATATCCCTCAGTCTATACCATTTGTCACCTGCCACGGCCTTGCCCACATCAACCCTCTGTCCTGTCCTGAACCCGTTATTCATTCTGAAGTTTCCATATTGGCAGACAAACCTGGCTGCAGCATCTGCTTCTCAACTTTGAGACAAATCACCTGAGAGAATCTGACTGACCGATGTATTCCTGGAAGCTGAGCAGAGCGGGATCTCCCCCAAAACTTGACAACGGCTCAGCGTCAGTTAATCATAATCATCATTAATATTGAGAGGCAGTGTGTTTAAGAAAAGAAATTGAAAAATAGGCAACCAGGAAAATATTATCTCAGTATGTATTCACCCTGAAGCCTGAGAACATATCTTCATTACTTCTTGCCCACGCTCTCAACAAACGTCTGCAATCTAACACCGCATGACCTACGTCTCATTAAAAGTGAGTGTGTGAAGAAAAGCTTTTTAGCGATTGAAAAATAGTCAGCTCCAGGTGAACGTGGCGTATAGTATAATACCGTTCTGTAGTCATTTAATTTAAGCAGAATGCATAGTTAATGTGCAGGTATACTAGTCATATTCATGTAGTAATGAGAGCGGTACAGGCAGTGAGACGGAATTCCAGCGTTTCAAAGATTGTATTCATACGTTTCATTTGATATATCAAAGCAGAAAGAGACGCAGAGGACCTGAAATGATAATATGGACGAGGCGAGGCAAGTGTCATGGAAGCTTTGATGAGAAATTGGGAGAGTATTTAAATGGGTAAGAAATGAGGTATTGTTGTAAAAGCAATAAAAGAGATGAAAAGATAAAGAGATCTACCAGGACAGATGCTTAATCCGATTACGCATGGCTTCAGTTTGCTCTGAGTTGGACCACTTCTTTATGAGACATGTTAATGACAACATTTCTTCTTTTATCACTGCCATTTTTAAACTTAAAGGTATAATATGTAGTTAGTGTTGCTTACCGTTTGTAAATAACACAGTGGTCAAAGTTGGCCCCTCCTCCCCGGCTCAACTAGCCAGAGAGAGAGAGAGAGAGAGAGAGAGAGAGAGAGAGAGAGAGAGAGAGAGAGAGAGAGAAAGCAGCAGTGGTCGAGCAAGCTGGAGAGTGCCTGAAGAGGAAGGAAGCACAGAAAAAGGAGTGAAGCGGAGGAATAAAAGGTTTTCTGATTGTTTCACGGCAGTTATGGTCTAAAGCAGAAATAAACACACAAACATCTGCGGGAAGGTGCTGTTTTGTCGGATTATGAGTGAATGCACAGCATTCATCCCCTCTGTTGTGTGTGTGTGTGTGTGTGTGTGTGTGTGTGTGTGTGTGTGTCGGTTAAACTTGTGCTTCGGTATGAGACGCTGAGGGGTGTGAGCGGCAGTTGGGAATGAGAACGGGCTGCACCATATTTGCTGGGTGTTACACACCCACAGGCTCCTTATTGACGCCCACAAATGTTCCCCACACAGGAATATGAGAAGAAAAGTGGACATACAGGCAGAGGGCACAGTCTCTACACATACGCGGAGTTTGCGGGGGGAGCACTGCCCCCCCTGGTGGCTGAAGCGGGTAATTGCATTATTTCATGGCATGACCAGATGTTTTATAAATATTTTAAATAACACAAAACAACTAAATGGTGACGGTAATACATCTGATTTCATATAGGCTTATAGGCTATATAGGCTGCTTTAGTAAAAGAATATTTTTTCAGGGCTCTGCCTCTCACCTGAGACCATTGTCGACGCATATGCAGGACGCAAAAAACGAAAAGTTACTGTTGCACTAGTCTGGACATCTTACCATGCCAACGTTGTAATAAAGGTTTCCTAAATGCCATGTATATAAATTTGCTGTCAACTTACTAACTAATTGCGCGTTTTGTGTAGATTTGGACTTTTATACGTTTTATTCCACTTTGTTTAAATGGCGAAGTGGATCTCCTGATCGCTGTGGATTACTTTTTTTCCATGTCATTGGATTACGGCAAAATACGGATCTTTTTTCTTAACGTGTATTAACGTTTTATGGTGTGACTGCACTGCGTTTGGAGAGGCATCTCAACAGACTGTAGGTCGAACACTGATTGTTACATTTTAGCCGTGGAAGCCGTGCCGCGATTGGATTTCATAAGGGCGAGTTGTTAAATTGTTACAATGTAATTTAAAATCTTCTTTAAAAATAAACATGTTTATTTTTTTTTGCCCCCCCTGGCTCGAATGTCAAACTCCGCTTATGTCTCTGCAGATACAGACACCACCACACACATTCTAGTGGGTCATAAGCGATGATTGAGAGGGATTCATTTTGTTTTAGTGTATACATTGTTTTTTAGGATACTACTGCATATTATATCTTTAAGTTACGCAGTAGCATTAGCTTCGTGACTGAGTAAATGATTTAGTGTCAGGACTCCATACCAAACATCCTGATCCACACGTTGCACACTGTAAAAAGCAGGAGCTGTAATCACAAAATATTCTAAGGCTAAGAGTAACTCCTGGCTGAATTGGATTCATTATTTTAAATTTATTTATGTAGTTGTATTAAGGAAAGTCTGTTTTAGAAAAGCTTTGTCTCACTTGCTACAAACACTGAACATTCACACTCCACCAACCTCAGTGATGATTAACACAAACCCCGTTTCTCCTGGCATAAAAGTCCAACTGAAATTATATAGCTTTTTGTCTACTATAGCACACATATCTGCTCTGTACATCACTTGTGTTCTCCTTTGAGAAGAAATCAGAAAACAAAAGGGAAAGATTTATATTATATATTATTTGGTTTCATGATGGCCTAGTTTTGCATTTATTCAACAGAATATCATTAAGTATCCGTTTACGTAGATGGAGACCTTATTTTGATACAGCCAATCAAATCTTTCACAAAGCAGAAAACAGCAGCCTCCTACACAAGAGCCACAGACTTTGAACAAAAACTTACAATAGCTTTCCTGCTCAAGTCTCACCAGGCCAGCACTGAGAGGATCAGGAGGAGCTTCTACCTCTAGTTGCCCAAACTGGGGATCATTTTCCCCTTTGAGAACAATAAATGATATCTGTCTTGTGAGAAATTAACTTAACTAATCTAACATATATTCTGTATAAATCTCCACTGAATTAGTTTAAGCACCAAAGATAGCCGCTTAGTAACAGAAATTTGTTTGACATAAACATGTAGCCATAAATCAACAATGAATCGTAGACACTTTCATGTGTGCTGTACTTTTGGCTTCAACCAGTGATGTCACAGCTGTGACATCACGGGTTGACGTTTCAAATTGTAAATGTCATTGTCACCTAATATAATAAGAGTATGAGATTCAGAAAAAACATTTTGGATCAACTGGCCTCTACAGATTCCATAAAGACAGATTTTAGACAGTGGATATATTTCCCTTTACTTTAGTTTTAAAGCTTTAGTGCGTAGTTTCTGTCTCCCCCATGAGAAATTCTAAGTAATGACAAAAACTGACAAAAAACGAACAAAACTGTCGGCGCATCTACATGATACAAGCCTTCCGTGACCGCGCACTTATTTTCCATCAATGTCTCATGTCCTTATGTACCAAAAAAAGTCTAAAACCTTTAAATGACAGATCATTTATTCAGAAATGTTTGAAAATCCTGTTGAAACTCTTCCTCTCTATCGCCAACAACAAGCTTCTAAACTATTACTGAAAAAAAATAAAAAAATAAGTCTAGTTAATACACAGGTTTAGTAGCCTAGAAATCTAGACGCACCCTAGCGGCAGCAAATTTAATTTGCAGCCAGGGGGGTCTAGGCACTCTCCGTTGGCTTGCGAGCTGGAAAAACCAAACTCTGGTCAAGCCAATCGCATCGTGTATAGAGTCGGTGGGCGGGCTTATGGCTGCTGCTGCTGGGAACAGCGGTCTTCTGGAAGACTTGGAGTTAAGCTTTTCTTTGAGAAAAGAACAGCACTGAAATTCTTAAAAAAGGAAGATGTGTTCAGAGTTTTCCTGACTGGATACGGCAAAATGTTAATCTATCAACTAGCTTCGCTACCTTCTTCGTTGCTCTGCCTGGTTGTAGCGCTATCCTATTGCATGCAGAGGGAATTTGAAAGACAACCGTTTATCCCGCCCCTCGGACTGAGCTCCGTCAATGGTGAGTTCCCAGACCCAACATCTTGATGATAGTCTGGCTTGTCAGGCTACAGGTTTAGAGATTGACATGACTTAAAAAACAGATTACAGCTGTAGATGATGACACTAGTTGCGGATCAATCTAATCAAATCAAAATTGGATTACTCTGTTTGACATCTTACTGAAAGGACTCTGGAGTCAACAAAATCTAAATAAATCAAGAGCAGATTGTGTTACAGAGAAGGACTTATCAGGTAAGTCATTATTCAGGTCATTATTCAGGTCAGGGCCACTACGTTAAGTAGTGGCCCTGACCACACTGGCGTACAATAACACATTATTATAGATGCACAGCCCACACACTCTCCATCCCTCCCATTTCCTGTTGTTTTCTCTCGCAGTCTCTCGCTGTTTCAGGCCTCTAGCCCACCAGAGCTGAGAGTGATTGGATCAGACATTAGTATGCCTGCTTCCCACAGCACAGACGCAGGAAAACACAAAGAGGCACAATGCATGGATAATCACGCATGCTGTCGCGTGCATACACAAGCTGTGGAAAACGTGCACACACCACACGTATCCACACACAACTACATAATGAAAAATGCATAAATATCCAATGGATTTAGAGGCTTTTTAGCTGCTTGGCATGACCCCTGGGTAAATCAGCATTTCAGATTTAGTACCACCCAATTTAAAATTTCTCAATTTATTCCTATATCCAAAGATAGCCCAGCCAGTGGTGGTCAGCATCAAGGCACACAACTGAAACCGTCAGAGCTTATTTAACACTGAATTAGAGATGGACTTGGTCGCGTTATGTTTGAGTGTTCAGTAAAATGTCAGTGATCACAGACATACAGTTAAATCACTGGTCCTACATCTGTGTATTTTCTTATTCTGTGACACAGTGGAATTTCCTTGTTTTGCTCATTTACTCTGCTACATGACAAACACTCAATGGGCCACTCCATAGTGAGTGGACATTTGATGAATCATCGTCATTTTGCTCCATTACTGGCATAAAAAAAATAAGGATTGAATTGTATAAACATGTGCACGTGATACGGAAACTGCATTTGTTCAATTTCCATGACCAATGGAAAAATCTTGACTCGTAATTCACATCAGCAATTTGTCTGCAGTACCAAGCTAAACAATGTAAATGAAATTCCTGCACATGGTACATTTGTGCTGTATCTAAACTAGAGCTAAAACTATCTCTGATTAATCAGTTAGCCGATCGACTAAAAAATAAACGTCAAATGTTTTGATAAACGATTCATTGTTTCCGTCACTTTTAAAAAAAACACCAAACATTTGCTGGTTCCAGCTTCTTAAATGTGAGGATGATTTTCTCTTTTTTGAAATTATTGTAAAATTACTATCTTTGGGGTTTTGGACTGTTGGTCGGACAAAACGACCAATTTGAGGACATCCTCTTTATCGTTAGTTGCAGCCCTTATCTAAACTGTGTCCAAATCTGCACTGCATCTAGTCTAACCAATGAAGTCAGAAATTTGTAAAGAATTTGTAAAGGAATTTGTAAAGAACTGCCACCTTGCCCTTTAAAACCCAAATCCCAGCTGTCGCTACTATCACAGTTGTCAGATCATTACTCTAGTGCTCCTTTATATTTCTAACTTTCTACATCAGTGTATTTCAGCAGTTTTCCGGCCTTATATGCTTATATAATTTAATAATGACGATACATATAATTTACTAGCTCAGTAAAGTGGATTTAATGTCAAGTAACTTTTTAAGCAAGTAATAATTCATAGGCTCTTTAATGCTAGATGCTTCTTTTTTGTTGCTTGTTGCTAGTAAAGGCTGACTCTGCCGCAGACTCCCTGGAAGTCTACAGAAAGTGCACACGAGGCCCCTGCAGACTTGATACATTGTGAATTTAGCCAGCCTTCAGCCCCTCCTACATCTGCAAGTGTACGGGAGGTTTTAGATTTTAGATATTTAGATTCAGCCAGAGAGTGATTTATGCCACAGCTCATGTGTCAGTTTCTCTCATGCTACTTATGGATGGCAGTAGTGAACTTTAAATTATAGATTACAGTCAAGACATATTCTAAACTTTCAAAAGATTCTACTTGGTAGCATACTCTTAAGTATTTGAAAATCCTGTCATCTTCTTATCACACATCTTATCTCCTGACAAACATATTCAACTTGTCTTCCACCTAGAGAACGGAGTATAGAAGGTCATACAAATTAATGAAATGGATGCAGTTGCAAAGAAAAGAAAAGGTAAAGCTGCAGAAAAAAAGGACTTGGCAGCCTTTAAATTTTTTCACCAAGACGTAGATGTGAGACAAATAGAGTGGGTGAGAAAATCAAAGATATGTCCGTCATTTCCTTTCAGATGTGTGCTTGGATGTTTTCATCATTTCTTACACCGTATCTTAACTGACATTTTCAATCTATACATTTTCACAGAGCTGCTTTCTGTGGTGAGCAGCACAGCATGTTAGAAAATATGGAACTTTGTGTTTTATAAAACTTTTGTAGCCAGTACACAAGCTTGAAGATGATATATCATGGCATCTGTTTTCGGTTTTTTGTTTTGTTTTTACTGAGGTGTACAAAAGAAATTCTTTTCAGGAAATTAACTCTCGTCTAGCTGCTGATATGTGCCAGTGAATAGGATTTTACATCTGACTGTTTATCTTCATGCATTATGCAATTTCCTATAAAAGTGGTGCTGTGGTTTGGCTGCAGCCTCACACACAACAACACACACACGGTTTGAAAAAAAATTATACATTGAGCAGTTATGTTGACTCTTGTCCCGGTAAAAAAAAATTAAATTTAAAATTTTGCAACACATTTACTTAAATAACTGAATCTGAATATCCAATAACAACTGCACATAGTTCATTCACTGATACTTCAGAGCCACACTTTCATTATCTCAATTTTACCAACTCCATTGGTGCAACCACTCGGTCAGAACACAAACAGTTTCACAACAAACCGCTGCCAAAACATTGTTCTGACATGTCAATTTCCACAAAAGAGGCCTCACTTTCAGACATTTTCTCCTGGTAATGCAGTTTTAATTTGACTCAGTATCAATAATTTATGCTTTGGGGTGGGTTTTCCCCCCCCTTTCTGAGCCTCTCTAAAATGAGATTGTGCCATTATGTTGCATCTTGCACCAAAACAGCCTGCCTTATGCGAGGTGCAGAAGTAAAATTACTAGAATGGCATCGCTGATTAAAAGCTATGGGTGGATGCTTGCATACGCCTCCCAGTCACCATTTAGTAGTGTGATTAATTCAATGAGATTTCTATGACCAGAAGACATGAAGAGTAACCAGGGAGGCAAAGTCAAGAGAGTGAGGGGAATAGAAAATAAGAGGAGTAAAAGCAAATGGGACGAGCATAAAATTTATTGCTCAATATAACATCCAGCTGGGGCCTGAGAGAGTGGTCGGTGGTGTATCTCTTCACTCTGCCATTATTATCTTGCTGCTGTCTCCCTGTCTGTATTATTCATCGGGCTGCCCAGGCCCTCCGCTGTCTCAGGCCCATGGTGGGTGCTGTGCCACCGGTGCTAATTGACAAATGGTCTGAACGTAATCCTGCCTCTGATCCGACTTTTCCATGAGTGAGTCATTGCTGCTGCCCAAAGCCGATGAGATAACCACTCGGGCGACTTATTCGATCAGGATCGATCCGTGCTCGCATCGCTGTGTCTCTCACCAGGTCAACCAACGTTTATTCACATTTCCACTGATTTTCACGGATGAGGCGGTGTCAGGATAAAACAGCTTCAGGGAGCTGAGCTTCACATCCTGCTGTGTTGGTGAGAATGGGTTACATGGTGAGAGGCTGTGCCTGTTTAAACACCACTGCACCAGTCCACTGGACCACAACACCACTGAAAACATCAGACTGGATCGTACTGAAAGGCAGCAGAGAGAAACCCCGTAGAGCACAAGGCTGGCGTTAAGAGTCAAGAATGGAGCTCTATTGCACAGCGAATTAAGCTATATCAAGCTTTGGATACAAATGTAATACTTGTTTGTAAGATCTATTCATTCAGAGAGAAGAAAATATATAGAATAGTGCCAGACTTTTCCTTTCACGTCAACAGAACTAACAACTAACAGATAATTTAATGGCGAGCAGAAGTTTGTTCACATTCACAGTTATTCTGCAAGCAGTTGTACTACCATCTAGCATCAAACGTTTCTTACAGTGGGGCAAAAAAGTATTTAGTCAGCCACCAATTGTGCAAGTTCTCCCACTTAAAAAGATGAGAGAGGCCTGTAATTTTCATCATAGGTACACTTCAGCTATGAGAGACAAAATGAGAAAAAAAAAATCCAGAAAATCACATTGTAGGATTTTTAATGAATTTATTTGCAAATTATGGCACTGTATGTGCTCTGACTCTGTCTGTCTCATCTATAAGTGAAGACAAAGTGGTGAATAAGCAACCACATCTCTTACCGCCTCTGGAGGCAGATTCAATGCACATGTGGTCAAACTATTCATCATATACCCTTTTAATAAGTACTGAGAATAAAAACTCATGGTGCTACTTTCGACAGCTTTTACTTCATCAGTCCTAACACCATGGTTAAACTCCTCAGACTGTAGTTAACTGAAATCTTGTTGAAGAGCAGCTGAGTGAGGCGACTCAGCTCCTATTAATTGCGTGCTGTGATCAGTGGGGATATGAGAGAACATCAGAAGGAGGATGATGTGATCTTGGACGCAAAGAATTAATTGCCATCAACTTTGTTTTTTGGCACTTTTGAAGCAGATTTCCAAAAATAGGCACGTGGACTACACTCAAAGTCTGGTACAAGAGTTATTAATCTTTAAAAAGGGGAAGACAAGGGGGACAGACTGCTTTTGTTAATAAGCCATCATCACGTCATGTAGTTTTCCCTGGAAGATTGCTTTGGGGAAGTTATTTTAAACATTACATCAGTGACCTAGATAAACACCTCAGGATCCTTCAGTGTGTTGAACCATGGACATCTCTGTATCAATTTGTAACACAAAGATGTTGAGGGACAAGTTCATAATCAACAGACAGATATTTGACATTTAGCTAAACCCCTCCCATAAGCAGTGATTGTCCAATCATAGCTTAGCAACCATAACCAGGCACGGCAGGCCTGTCAAGCTTTGGATTTCTCCCCATGTTGAAGTGGTGTGCATAGGGCTGTAACTAAATACATTACACATTTTAAGAGTTTGGTAGGTGGTGCCTTTGTTTTGCTTTTTAAAAACACAAAAGTGTAAAAAATGAATTAAACTGTGTTTTTTTAAATCAGTATTTCCTCCCTGTGAAAGATGATCCTGCTCTGGCCAACATACTCAAGACTTCAGACTTTAGTCCTCATCCTGCAAACTGCAATTGACAACAAATTCAATGAGAATGATTACAAATCAGAAAAAGGTGTGATACCAAGAATACTAGTTAGACCACAGGTATTGTAAAAATGAATTAGTCAATTTATTTAAATGTTTTTCTCATTCCAGAAAGAAACAAAGAAGTGTTTGTTCTTTACTTAAACTTCCGGTGAAAGACCATAGGAAGCACAACTCAGCAATTAATATAGCACAAGTAAAAACAAAATGGGTTAGACTAGAATGTTGTGTTAGCAACACATTAGCCTTTTTGCTAGTATAATGGCTAGCTTGCCTAGCAGTATGGCTTTAGTAAACCTAAATTAAAAGATCACGGAAAAAAAACAATTACAGAACAGGCGTAATAAGAGAGTTTATGGCATTTCTATCCATTTTGGTTCTGTGTGTATAACACATGTAAGATTACTGCCACTGTGTACAGTAGGGTTGGGTACCGAAACCCGGTTCCACTATGGACCCGGTTCCTACGCAAACGGTAGTATTCGGACCGGATTGGAACGCAAATTTCGGTTCCGACTGAAATATTTTCCCTCTGTCGCGCCGGACAGCAGCAGACTCTTTTTTCTTTCTCCCTTTTCTGCTGAGTGGCGCATGTGCCCGCTCGCGGTGTAAAGCGCGTCCACGCTATTCCCCCGACATGCACTCTACAATCACTGCTCATAGACGGCTTTTTGTACACGCTCTGAAACGAACGTAAAAATATCACACTTTCTCTGTAGTCTACTGTTAGCTATCGTAAATGTAGGCTACTTTTAAAATGCCATAGTTTCCCTCTGGGCTCACCAAAACGGACGTAAAGGCATATTAACCATTCACTGCACGTGATCGCTAGTAAACATATTACACTTGCTCTGCTAGTCTATCGTTCAGGACAAGACCCTGTAGCCTGGTGGTGGGGGAGGCGGGACAGCCTCCCCAAATTGTCTGCCCTTTCAAACTCCTACCTGTGTGTCCAGGCCTCTTGGACACCATCTGAGAGAGTTTCCTCCTGTGCAGGACATGCCATAAGGCAGGAGAGGTGTAGTATCTCGCCAGATAAGGCAAATATGGTCATTTTTTTGCAAAAGAACTGCTAAAGTTTGAAGCTGGTTGGCATACCAACATTTATTTTGTTGTTACTTGTTAATAGTGTAACTGTTATTTGTTAAATTATTGTAGTTATGGGTTAGGTGACTTAGGTTTACTTATTATATATTCAAGTACTTTAAAACGTTAATATATTGTTACATTTAAATAATTTTCAATGAAAAAAAAAAAAAAAAATCCATAAAAGAGCCTTTCTTTGATGTCATTTTTCAGTTTTTCAAGAATCGGTTTAGGAATCGGTTAGGAATCGGAACCGTTTTAAAAGTACCGGTCCGGCATCGGAATCGTAAAAATTCAAACGGTACCCAACCCTAGTGTACAGACACACAGACCTTACAATGCTGAACTGCTGTGAGCAACCATGACTGGAGCCTGTGTGGCGGGCACACTGTCCTCTAGATGTTAATAGAGCAGGGGAAGGGAAGGACAACTCTGAGTCGGAGGATTATAAAAGTTCATATTTGTGAATAAGATCACACATCTTGCTGCCTTTGGTAAACAACAGTTGCCCTAGATAGGGCTCAGAAGACTTATTAGAGTTGCAGTAAAAAATAACTGTACTATTTTTGTCGTGTAAAAATGTGTTGTTATATATTTGTTCAGTCTCTCTTCAAGATCTCAAGGGTTGGGGAATTAACAGTTTATCCCTGATAGTGACTCAGCAGGATATGTTCTTAATCTCCTTGGTTCACTACAGCCTTTGGATTGATCAATATCATGAAGGGATTAGGAATTGAAACACACAGTGCAGTGTGTTTCCCCAATCTTTTTTTTTTTTAGGTTTGGTGTGGTTTTGGGGCAGCAAAAGTGTGGTGAAACAACAGCCTTATCTGCTGTAGGTTAGACCAACCAACTTTTAAAGGTTGCTGGGGAGAACGGTTCTGCTATTGTTGTATTTAGACATGCCAGTTCTGATACACACACTTTAGCATCTATGAAAAATGTATTTGTAATATTAATGCAATTGCAGTGGTGCAAATGTCAAAACTGCAGCAACTTCTCATTCCTGTTGATTGGACTGCACGTCTGAAAAAGTTGAATGATACTGGGTGGGTTTTGGTTTCAGGTGTATTTATGCTACTGTGTGTCCCTGTTTGACAAAAACAACAACACTGCAATATTTATAGCTAAACGGATGCCTGTAAATAGAAGGAAGAACAAGATGTTGCAAGATTATACATTCATACGTACACAGCAGACACGGAAATTACAAAGCTCTTTTCACCACAGACTTTTGAGTCTTGGCTCGTCCTGCCAGCCGCTTAATTTGATTTAATACAATTTCAGTTTTTCTCCCAGAGGGACCGGCAGTTAAAAGCATTCCTGTGTTCTCGTCCTTGAGACCATCCTATGTCGCCATGGCTTTTAACTCTGGCTGCCCTCTCCACATTTATGCTACTGTTTTAAGCGCAGCACTGGCCTCAGCCTTCAGTTATCCTGCAGGACAACCCACTACCACCTCCATCACTTCCGACCACATCCCCAAGCTCATTGGGTTCTAGCCCGATGTGCTGCAGGGGATGCAGTTGGGAATCTACAGCATTTCCTGTGCATGTATAGGCAACAGGTCACGAGATAAGCTCATTAGAAAACTCAACATGTGGTCTGATGATGGTGCTAAATGATGGATCATAAGGTCTCCATAATAAATGGGTTTCTTCAGGCCTTTATTGAGGCCACAATTTAAAAATGATGAAACCCTTGCCCTTATCACCACAGACCGGATTTCATGAAGCATCGTTTGTTCCCATAAAGTGACTGATTAAGTTTTAGATATTATACTAAGATCTTTAAATTAATTTTAAAATAATATCACCTTTAACCAGCTGGCACCAAGCAGTGTCCCTGGCATCTCTCCATGTCCACTGGACGTGTGACTGCATCCATAAAGGCCATGAGAAATTATACTTTTGTTGAATTTTTACAACGATGCCATTTCATTAGCTTCTGATCCAGTATTTTTAGAGTTTGCTTATATAATGACAACATAGGTTTCATTGCTGACTGCGTGGCCTTATTAAAAAGGGAAAGGCAGATCTACCATAAGATTACACTGTATTAAAAGATTTTTATTTTCAGGCATCAGGCATTTCTTTTTTTGGGGCAACTTGATTTAAAATGCCATAGTTCTTATACGCCCAAAGAAACGAATCGAAGAGGCACAAACCTTTTAGAGCTCCTACCTGCACTTCCAAATCCAATATTCAAATGTTACTTTTACTATTTTGCCATCCAGATCTGTCTCCTAAGTGGCATTTTCTTCCACATGGTAATGTAGCAAAGGCACAGCACCTCACCTGATGGTTTGATATGCACCAAAACTGCTCATAGGGTAAACAAACTTACCAACCAATGCTAAAATGTGTCTGCATTTTGCTGGTAGCTGATGTTAGCTTTTCACATGTATTAAATTCAATTTTAATTTATAGTATCAAATCATAACAAAAGTTATCTCGAGACACTTTACAGATAGAGTAGGTCTAGACCACACTCTACAATTTACAAAGACCCAACAATTCCAGTAATTTCCATAAGAGCAAGCATTTAGTGTGACAGTGGCAAGGAAAAACTCAATTTTAGGCAGAAACCTTGAGTGGTGAGTAAAACTTCCTTTTAGGGAGAAACCTCAGACAGACCCAGGCTCTTGGTGGGCGGTTGTCTGCCGGGGCCGGTTGGGGGTATGATGAACAGTGGCAATTATAGTCACAATAAAGATAATGGAACTACTGTATGACTAAAAATAGTTGTAGTAATAGTTGTTGTAGTTCATGGCGTAGCAGAGCACTGCAGGACGTAGCAGGGTGTAGCAGGACATAGCAGGGCGTAGCTGGACGTAGCAGGGCGTAGCAGGGCACTGCACGGCGTAGCAGGGTGTAGCAGGACACAGCAGGACGTAGCTGGACGTAGCAGGGCACTGCATGGTGTAGCAGGGCATAGCAGGGCACTGCAGGGCATAGCATGGTGTAGCAGGGCATAGCAGGGCGCCTAGCAGGACCACGGCAAGATCTGCTCCACATTATGCCCAAGGATGGATTCTCAAGACTGTCCTCTACTTCATTTAAAACAAATCCTCCATCCCACCCTGTTCTACCAATCCGCTCACTCCCTGAGCTCATAAGTATTACATGTTCTCTCAGTTCATAAGCACCTATTGTGCTAATCCACACTGCCTGCTACATTAAAAATGATAAAGAAAAATGATGTTGCCTGTAGGCTACACCTGCATACTGTATCTGCAAACAAAAGCCGACACATGCACATACAAGCTTTTACAAGGTGTATCTGCATCACATTTCCCACTTTTCTCAAGCTCAGAGATACCCTAATTTACAGTAAAACCTGTATGTTTCTGGAGTGAAAATAAATAATCTCACTCAAACTCTAAGAAAAAGAGGATGTCATGTGTGAGGTCTGATGTGATAATTGTCATCATTTTTGCTTTAAGTGAGGTGATGATGCACAGTAGCAGAGAGAGAGGTGGAATGAGAGGATGGCTCTGCCTTTCTCTCTTCCCCTTCAACCCCTCCACACCTCTTACCATGTTCTCTGCTATTCATCTCCCACAACTATTCCCTCCATGTTGTTCGCCTCTCCCGGTTTTACGGAGATTCCCACTGTAATGATATCTCTCTATCGCGCTTTCCATCTCTCCTTCACACACCCTCTCTTACAGTGTCAGAGTCACATTGTTATCCTTAATGACAGACTCTTATCTCATTTTTCCTGCACATTCTGACACCCTAGAGACATAAAGAGCAGTGGTGGACCTAACCGACACTGTGGGAACGCATATTTTTGATATCCGGAATGTGTAATTGTCTGAATATACAGTACATGTCGTTCATTGTATCTCTCTGTTGCCTACAGTTGGTTGATCTTTTACTGACAATCTATTTGGAGTGAGCGGGGAAGGCACTTAGGGAATAATTATTTTCAATATTTGCATGGGAATGCCACAGCCTAAGATGAGATTCATTTTGGGTTTTTCTTCTATTGATTGTCTCCGATAATGACAAACCATCCAAAGAAAGAATAGCAATCATCCTTACTCTCTGCTGTGTGCTGGGTCTGTCTAATTCACAACACACAAAAGGGAAACTGAAAAGGTCTCTTCCACCTATACCCTTCAATACATATGTTTTTCCAAAATCTATGTGCATGTCAAGATGAAATCTTACGTATAGGCCAAATACAAACGGAACAGTATTCGGGTGAGGGGATATGAAAATATTCATTTTGTAAATTGGTACAATTTCTAGCAAGGTAACTATCCCTTTCATATTTATTATCTATTTATATTTATTTATTAGGCCTTATATTTATGTATTAGGCCTTTGCTAATGTCATAAGAAATTAAAACTGATTTATAAAAACGTACTTTCAGGGCAAACCAGCACAAACACTACAGTGTTTTCCCTTAGGTTGACTACTTTACCACCACACCAAATTCCATTCTCAACTTAACACTTCTTTAAAAATGTATCACTTTTTTTTTTTTCTTCAGATGAACGCTTCACATGGGCATAAATATGTCATTGAAGTTGGTTCGCCTGTTACTCCGGTTATTTCCTTACAAGCAACGTAGCATTTCGAAAGGCTATTTTTTTTTTCAAACTGAGTCCGACACAGTGCTCACTACGCATAAAACACTACATTACATGTCTTCCAGCGAACTTCATGGAGAACAACAAGGGCAAAACAGCATCACCGATCTGTTTTAACCTCATATTTTCTGGTCGAGCTTAGCTAAAAACACGGACTCCGTCAGTGCTGTGGAGTTCTGGCAATGAGAGACTACCGGTAGACTAGCGTTAACATTTTCTTCACTTCACCTGTTCAACGGACTTCAGCAGTTTAGATAACACACTCAACTGTCCTGCTTTTGCAGATGTGAACTAACCACAGTTCTCTCCTTCAGTGACTCACAGCAGTGCATCGCTGCAGGTCACCGCGGTGCGCAGCTGCAGAATCAATATAAGGGAACATAATGGATATTTGGCATTATTTTTGACATTAAAAAAACAATTCTGGCCTAGCGGGGGCTCCCGTTGGCCTGGCGGCCTGCCAGGCCTGTACAATTATAGGTGAAAGACTGCACTAAATGAAGATATAAAATGACATCAACTGTGACAGAAGATTTTCCACTGGGTACATCATCACGATACTTATGTCAAGATACGATATTGTTGTGATTTTAAACATATTTCAATATTCTGCGATATATTGCAATTTATTACCTTTTTTCCAACTTCAAATTTGTTCCCAATTTCAAATGATGTCCCCAAAAGGAAACTTTGTCAACATCTGTTTTATCTAAAAAGATACATTTCTCTGTTTGTTCATCTCACATCAATTTTATTGCTGCAAAATGGGATTGTCAAGCAGACAAACTGCCTACATAAGCATGAACTTGAATTAGCCGCCGCCCTGAGCTAGGGTTAGCAGAAGGCTAAACTAACGGCTCTTCTATCGCATTTATGTTTCCTCTCAATCCGCCTTTTCTCGTTCGGATGGCAGCAGTAGGCGGTTCCGCAGCTTTGGTCTCTGGTCCGAGGATGACCGATGAGCCAGTGTTGGGAGTTAGCTAAAGGCTTACCCCAGTAGACCAGCTCTCCCGACTGTTTTCACAGCAAATGTCTGCTTCCTGGACAATAAACTGGACTACATTTTTACACAATGTCCTTCCTATATTCACTGTATATAGATTGATCGCTCTCCTTCTGAAATGACCTGTGATTGGCTAAAGGTCTATCATCATGGCTAGATTTGCTAAAGCCTGAAACACATAGCCAAGAGGAGGTGCAGAAGTCAAGTTTTCTCTCAGACCACTTGAATTACAGTAAGCTGCCAAAAATAAAATGCACCCCCCAACTTTAAGGTAAAATCTCATCATATGTATGCTTATGAAGGAGATAATGCAGTTCCAATGAAGCTGAACGATATGAGCTTGATGATGTTTTAAGCCCCCAACGTCTCCTTCCAGGCAGCGCTGCGACCGTTGACTTCAAGGCACCTAACCCTAACCATTGCCTAATCCTAGTGCCGACGTTGGGGGCTTAAAACACAGATAAACACGATACGAGCAGCTCCAATGGGTAGATGTGCAGTTTACAAACATTTGTTGATTTGTACTAACAAACTGCAGCTCTGTATCTGATCTGTAGTGGTATCAAATATTCATTTATATTTATGCACACAGTGCAGGGTTGGAGTCTCCGTAAGTGAACAGATTTTATTACGGTAAGAGTATTAATGGCTCAGAATAAATGACTGTGGTGCAGTCGAGGAGCAAAGAAGAGCCAATGTCTGGCGGGGGAGTTTTAAGCACAATGGTGTAAATGCAAAGCAGGAGGACAGCCAATACCCATTCTAGTTTTTTAATGCTCTCAATTCAGAGGCTGCAAGATATGGATAGGTCTGCTACTCCCTGAATCCAGTGCCCCCTGACCTCAAGCCTCTGTGTAAGCCGCTACTGCAGCTTTAGGGAGGAGGTTCAATGAACAGCACACAGGAGAGGAGGGAAAAGGATATAGTTTGTCATAAAAACAGGGTTAAGGACTAGGAGGTTGAAAAAGGGGACATAAATTAAGGTGTAAAGTAGGATGAGAAGTAGAAGCACAAAAGGGGTCAACTGAGAGAGGCGAGTACAGCAGGGAAAAGTGCTGATAGGGGCAGATGTCTTTACGTTTGGTTGAGTACACACACGTTTGGTATATTATTCCTGGAAAAAAAACATTTGGTGCACACAACAACTGATGTGTTTCTAAGGATACTCTAACAGCCTTTGCTGTATCATGGTTACTTTTTTTGAAATACTTTATGAAAAATTGATTTTGATCTTCATGATTTTTGCATTCATATTCTTCAGCCATGGTGGCTATGAATAGTCAAATGTTTACCCCATTTTGGACCTCTAGAGGTCACTCACCAGATCTGTCCTCTTTCTCCTAGCTTCTGGTCTTTTATTTAAACATCTTGCCCTGAAAATTAAAACACCCTTTTAAGTGTGATGTATAAGGATGTAGACGATCGTCACAAAATTAATTGGAAACTATTTTATTCATCAAAGATTTATCACTTTGCTGGCAAAATTGCAAAAACATTTTCTGGTTCCAGATTTCAAAATGTGAGGATTTATTGCTCTTGTCAGTTTTATGTGATAATGAATTGAATATCTTTGAGTTTTGGACTATTGGTTGGACAGAACAAAAAAAATTTAAATAAATAAAAATAAAAAAAAAAAAAAACATCACCTTGAGCTCTGAGAAATTGTGCATTACTATATTCTGACATTTATAGACAAAAGAATGAAATGGATTAATCAAGTAAATAACTGAGTTATTAGCATTGAAAACCATCATTAGTGTGGTGTGTGCTTAAATGTAGACAAAGCAATAAAAAGAATATTAAGAAACACGTGATGCGTTTCATGTTCTGCAAAGAATTACAAAAAAAATAACTGCGATAGCCACCATGGCTAATTGAAAAAGAAAAAGCAACGGCCACATGAACTCTAACCTAATCAACAGGCATGACTGACAGTTATTTTTGGGAGGGGCAGTGCAAAAACATCACAGCAGTGACAGCTAGGCAGAGTCACTCGATTTATGGGAAAAGTGCAGCAATAAAAAAACGTGGCTATGCCATTGTTTTTTTTATGTATACTTCTAGGGCAAGGACAAAAAAAGGATCTGAAAGCAGATCATTTGATTGGCAACTTGTGTCTGTTAAAGCATTAGCCTATAGAACACAGCACAAAGAAGAGCTTGTTATCAAGTTGTTTTAATCTTTTCACTTTTTCTATTTAAAGTTTTCAATTCACACTTCTCCGGGAACCATCACCTTATCGTGGTGGAGAGGTTTGTGTGTCCCTATGAACCTGAGGGCTGTGTTGTCTGGAGCTTTGTGCTCCTGGTAGGGTCTCCCAAGGCAAAGTGGTCTCAGGTGAGGGGCCAGACAAAGAATGGTTCAAAAATCCTATGAAAAATCGAGGAAGGGATGAAGTGACCCTGCCCGGAGGAAGCCCGGGGCCCCCGTCTGGAGCCAGGCCCAGATGGAGGGCTCGTCAGCGAGCGTCTGGTGGCCGGGTTTGCCACGGAGCCCGGTCGGGCACAGCCCGAAAAAGCTACGTGGCGGACATCCCTCCATCCCATGGGCCCACCACCTGTGGGAGGAACCGCTGGGGTCGGGTGCGCTGCCACATGGGTGGCAGTGAAGGTCAGGGGCCTCGACGGACCAGACCCGGGCAGCAGAGGCTGGCTCTGGGGGACGTGGAATGTCACCTCTCTGTGGGGGAAGGAGCCGGAACTTGTGCGGGAGGTGGAGCGCTACTGGTTAGATCTGGTGGGGCTTACCTCTACGCACAGTCTTGGTTCTGGAACCATACTCCTGGATAGGGGTTGGACTCTTTTCTTCTCCGGAGTTGCCCAGGGTGTGAGGCGCCGGGCGGGTGTGGGGATACTCACAAGCCCCCGGCTGGCGCCGCTACGTTGGAGTTTAACCCGGTGGGACGAGAGGGTCGCCTCCCTACGCCTGCGGGTTGTGGGGGGGAAAACTCTGACTGTTGTTTGTGCATATGCACCAAACAAGAGTTCAGAGTATTCGGCCTTCTTGGAGACCTTGAGTGGAGTCCTGCATGGGGCTCCAGTTGGGGACTCCATAGTTCTGCTGGGGGGACTTCAACGCGCACGTGGGTAATGATGGAGACACATGGAGAGCGTGATTGGGAGGAACGGCCTCCCTGATCTAAACCAGAGTGGTTGTTTGTTGTTGGACTTCTGTGCTAGTCATGGATTGTCTATAACGAACACCATGTTCGAACATAGGGATGCTCATAAGTGTACTTGGTACCAGAGCACCCTAGGCCAAAAGGTCAATGATCGATTTTATAATCGTTTCATCTGATCTGAGGCCATATGTTTTTGGACACTCGGGTGAAGAGAGGGGCGGAGCTGTCAACCGATCACCATCTGGTGGTGAGTTGGGTCAGGGGGTGGGGGAAGACTCTGGACAGACCTGGTAAGCCCAAGCGGGTAGTGCGGGTAAATTGGGAACGTCTGGAGGAGGCCCCTGTCCGACAGACTTTCAACTCACACCTCCGGCGGAGCTTTCGTGCATCCCTGTGGAGGCTGGGGGGCATTGAACCCGAGTGGACAATGTTCAAAGTTTCCATTGCTGAAGCTGCGGTGAGGAGCTGTGGTCTTAGGGTCTTAGGTGCCTCAAGGGGCGGTAACCCACGAACACCGTGGTGGACACCGGTGGTCAGGAAGCCGTCCGACTGAAGAAGGAGTCTTTCGGGATATGTTATCCCAGGCGACTCCGGAGGCAGTTGCAAGGTACCGAAGGGCCCGAAGGGCTGCAGCCTCTGCCGTGAAAGAGGCAAAGCAGCGTGTGTGGGAGAAGTTCGGAGAAGACATGGAGAAGGACTTTCGGTCGGCACCAAGGTGCTTCTGGAAAACCGTTCGCCACCTCAGGAGGGGAAGCGGGAGAACCATCAAGCTGTGTACAGTAAGGATGGGGACGCTGTTGACCTCAACTGAGGAGGTAATAGGGGCGGTGGAAGGAGCACTTTGAGGAACTCCTAAATCCGACTATCGCCCTCTATGGTAGAGGCAGAGCTGGAGGATGAGGGGGGGATTGGCATCAATTTCCCTGGTGGAGGTTGCTGAGGTAGTTAAACAACTCCACAGTGGCAAAGCCCCAGGAATTGATGAGATCCGTCCAGAAATGCTTAAAGCTCTGGGTGTGGAGGGGTTGTCTTGGTTGACACGCCTCTTAAACATTGCGTGGAAGTCTGGGACGGTGCCTAAGGAGTGGCAGACCGGGGTGGTGGTTCCCCTTTTTAAAAAGGGGGACCAGAGGGTGTGTGCCAATTACAGGGGTATCACACTTCTCAGCCTCCCCGGTAAAGTCTACTCGAAGGTGCTGGAAAGGAGGGTTCGGTCGATAGTCGAATCTCAGGTTGAAGAGGAACAATGCGGATCCTGGAGGGAGCCTGGGAGTATGCCCAACCAGTCTACATGTGTTTTGTGGATCTGGAGAAGGCGTATGACCGGGTGCCCCGGGAGATACTGTGGGAGGTGCTGCGGGAGTACGGGGTGAGGGGGTCCCTTCTCAGGGCCATCCAATCTCTGTACGACCAAAGCGAGAGCTGTGTCCGGGTTCTCGGCAGTAAGTCGGACTCGTTTCAGGTGAGAGTTGGCCTCCGCCAGGGCTGCGCTTTGTCACCAATCCTGTTTGTAGTATTTATGGACAGGATATCGAGGCGTAGTCGGGGTGGAGAGGGGTTGCAGTTCGGTGGGCTGGGGATCTCATTGCTGCTTTTTGCAGATGATGTGGTCCTGATGGCATCATCGGCCTGTGACCTTCAGCACTCACTGGATCGGTTCGCAGCCGAGTGTGAAGCGGCTGGGATGAGGATCAGCACCTCTAAATCGGAGGCCATGGTTCTCAGCAGGAAACCGATGGAGTGCCTTCTCCAGGTAGGGAATGAGTCCTTACCCCAAGTGAAGGAGTTCAAGTACCTTGGGGGTCTTGTTCGCGAGTGAGGGGACAATGGAGCGGGAGATTGGTCGGAGAATCGGCACAGCAGGTGCGGTATTACATTCAATTTATCGCACCGTTGTGACGAAAAGAGAGCTGAGCCAGAAGGCAAAGCTCTCAATCTACCGGTCAGTTTTTGTTCCTACCCTCACCTATGGTCATGAAGGCTGGGTCATGACCGAAAGAACAAGATCCAGGGTACAAGCGGCCGAAATGGGTTTCCTCAGGAGGGTAGCTGGCGTCTCCTTTAGAGATAGGGGTGAGAAGCTCAGTTATCCGTGAGGAGCTCGGAGTAGAGCCGCTGCTCCTTTGCGTCGAAAGGAGCCAGTTGAGGTGGTTCGGGCATCTGGTAAGGATGCCCCCTGGGCGCCTCCCTAGGGAGGTGTTCCAGGCACGTCCAGCTGGGAGGAGGCCTCGGGGGAGACCCAGGACTAGGTGGAGGGATTATATCTCTAACCTGGCCTGGGAACGCCTCGGGATCCCCCAGTCGGAGCTGGTTAATGTGGCCCGGGAAAGGGAAGTTTGGGGTCCCCTGCTGGAGCTGCTACCCCCGCGACCCGACCCCGGATAAGCGGATGAAGATGGATGGATGGATGGATGGAATTCACACTATATTCAGACCAGCGTATGCCATGAGTCTATTGTCACCGTTTATTTATTTTGAGTGAAAAATGTTCTAGGCAAGAGGATTGTGTCCGTATCCATTCTTCCTAGGGTTGAGTACCGTTTGGATTTTTACGATTCCGATGCCGAACCGGTACTTTAAAAACGATTCCGATTCCTAAACAGATTCTTGAAAAACTGAAAAATGACATAAAAGAAAGGCTTTTTTAATGGAGTTTTTTAAAATTGAAAATTATTTAAATTGAACAATAGATTAGCGTTTACTTAAATATATAATAAGTAAACCTAAGTCACCTAACACATAACTATAATAATTTAACAAATAACAGTTACACTATTAACAAGTAACAACAAAATAAATGTTGAGTTGGTATGCCAACCAGCTTTAAACTTTAGTAGTTCTTTTGCAGAAAAATGACCATATTAGCCTTCTCTGGCAAGATAAGACACCTCTCCTGACTTATGGCATGTCCTGCACAGGAGGAAACTCTCTAAGACAGTGTCCAAGAGGCCTGGACACACAGGTAGGAGTTTGAAAGGGCTTTGAAAATGGTTAATATGCTTTTACGTCCGTTTTGGTGAGTCCAGAGGGAAAATATGCCATTTTAAAAGTAGCCTACATTTACGGTACACTGTGTAAATGTACACAGTGTACACAGTAAATATTTACAATTAACTATCCAATATATGCATCAGAGACTCTTCAGAGGGTAAATATTGGTATAATGTAGGGTCTATTTTAGCTTATTCAATGTGGTCTCATACATACTGTGTGTTAGTGTTTTAATCGCTGTCAAACATCATCATGTCCAGTATCTCTTAATGCAAGTCTACTAAATTCTAGCAATAGAGTACTTGTATTTAGCTTTGCAGTTAATTGAAGAGGGGTAAACAGAGGTACTGAGACAGGTAGGACCAGCCATACCCATTTAATGCATTGAATGAGGCTGACATGAACCCTCACTGCATGGCCTCAACAACTCCACAGCAAAAACCCACAAGCAATTGTTCTCAATTATAGTTGGATCAATGTAATTATATTAGAAACTACACTACTGTAATATTTTGCAAGCATATTTATGGTAATACAAACAGTAAAACAACTTAGCAGCACACAAGCTTAACAGCTGTACTGCACCAAATCACCACTGGGGCCAATGCGGACAAAGATGCTGAATTTAGATCTGTCTTTCTTTCACCTAAATAGTTGTGGAATCAAAGCCATAGTTTCAGTTATGGGAATGCATAAGAGACAAGAGTCAACCAAGCCTTGGATGTACATGTCTATTTTAGTCCAAGTCTGTGATATGCTCATCACTATATAATCATGTTTTGGTCTGGCGAATTAGTTAACAAAAGAATCGTGCACCCACAGTTCATATCACATAGGCCCACAACCCTATAGGCCTACAGGATGACGATACAGTACACAGAGAGCCAGGCAGCCTGCAGCCTGGGTAAGCCTACATCTTCACCATCCTAATATTTTAGGGGGCATCTGATGTTCTTGCCTCATTTCACTTCCATGGAGGCCATGGGCCTATTTCAGAATCATGGCCCAACATCTTTTTCCATTGACTGTTTACCTTGCTGATGTCTGCGGTGATGTCTTATACTGTGTCCACTCTGGCTTTTGATGTTTGTTCCTGTCTATGTCATGCAAACAGCTCAGAGCATGAGCTTCCCTCTTATGTGGGGTAGAGTGAATATTCATGCATGGCCGGTACCTTAAATGCCTCACCAAGACCTCGGTGATCTGACCACCCCTGCCTCTGAAATTACACTACAATTTCCATTGACTTGCAATGGTTACACAGGGATTGATGCGCATATTGGGCAATGTGTGTTTCATTTAGGTGTAACATTAATAAGTTAAATGGATTGCCTGTGCCACAGCTATGCTACACTTTTATAAGGGGTGGAAAATCAATATTAATGCACACCAGTACCTCAAATACAAAGAGTTTTTCATGGGCTGAGGTAATATACGGTGAATAAAGACATGGAGGACACAGTATGAATAAAGCTTTACATTGGTGTGCTATATATTTTTTTTTAATTTAGCAATACATGCAATGTGTGAAAGACTGGGAAGGGATGCTAGGGCTCAACAGTTCAACCAAGGCTTCTAGCATCAACGTGAACATTGATAATCTGGGCGTGAAGCGATGTAAGACCTTAAAATGGTTGAAAAAAAACAGAAATGTAAACAGAAATTGTCTCTTTAGTCTATGTGCTTCAGATATCAAAAAAGTGCGCGCAGATTCAAATAATTGAATGTTGCACAATCATTGGATGAATCATGCCGGGCAGAGACGATCTTGACCAATGATATTGTTTGACTTCATGGGGGGCTGTGCTAACGTCAAACTCGTCTCGACGCAGAGACAGTGTGGATAATAATAAAAAATAAAAAAAATAACGTAACGCAGTAGTCACTGGACTTTTCCACAATGATTCACATTCAGCTTTCACTTAAGGTAAAGTAATACTTTTTTTTTTAAATTATTTACATGCAGTTTCCTCACGAGATATCAACTGGACACGAGTTAAGATAACACTTGCATACGTTTCACAATTTTAAAAAATGTCAGCAGGGATAACGTTAGCATTTGCCGTTTATGTGCCTACATTAAGACTGTCCTTATGTAACTTCAGCCTTGGATGTGAACCATGCACCAATCATAATGTTAGCTAGCTAGCTAAATATATAACAGTTAACTAGCTACATTATATTTATCAGTTGACTAACGCTAACGTTAATTTAGTAACGTCAACGTTCCATGTTTAACTTAAGTTCCTATTTCCTCGTGCAAACATGGACCTGACAAAGACAGGTGGCAGCTAACTTAGTAACGTTAACTTGCTAAGTAACGTAAGGTTAGTAGTAGACAGTTTAGCAGGTCAGCTTGATTAGCTGGGTACTAATACTAGTAATTGAGAAAACTTTATAACGCTCCATTGCTCCTAACGCTAGGTAGTTAACATCACTGTTTATAACCGGTAAACCGCAGTTACGTTACCAGGTTATGCCTCAATTTTTAATAAGCTATCTCAGCTGACTAACTTTACGTTGGTTCTACTTTATGAACAGTGAACCACACGTTGTAATTAACATTTTACCCCTGCTTAATTTAAGATTTGCAAGTGTAACAAGTTACAACATGACATTAAACGGAGAGTCTGCTTTGTGGACCACAACATCTTAATTTGAACGTGATCGTTATTTTCGCTCATGATTCAGTGTGTCCACCTTAACATTATCATTCTGTCTTTCCAGAGAGAATATTTCCATTCTCGCTTTCCACATAAAAATAAATGGACAGGGAATTGAACAAACTCAGAAATAAGATATAGGCTAACTGCTCTATTGTTAAGTGTTTCTCCCTCCAGACAATTGCACTCAGTCTGTAATTAAATATGTATTTTAACTTTCATTTTTGCTGTAAATCTAAATGAATAAAAACCTGGTGGTCAATGCTGGGAAGCCTCCACAAATAAATCTATGTATAGTACTGTTACAGTAATTTTCAAATCTCACCCTAATTTTTTAATCCCTGTTTAGGCAAGGTGGAAGAAAGGAGGATACCAAGATAAAAAGATCAAGGAGATAAAGAAAGCTAAAGTAAATAGATGTTCACCATACAGTATCACTGTACCTTACCACATCTTTCTCACCGATGTTATGGCTCTCAATCAGTGTTCAGTTTGACAAGGATCAACAGACCAGACAGCTCTCCCACAGCCAGCCTGAGAACCTGCTTTACGGTCTCAATAGCCTGGGTGAAGTTGAAGACTCGTGCATCAGATGGCTGAGAAAAGGATAGCCCAGAGCAAGAGGGAGCCCAGCAGAGGCTAAGAAGGAGGCAGCAAAGGAGTTCAGAAACCCACATACAGCTGAAGGAGGTACCGAATGACATCTGGGGTCCATTTCAGAAAGCAGGTTTAGTGAAAACTGAGTTTGCTAACTGCTGAAACATTTTTTAAAACGTTTTTGTAGTGTTCCCTGGACACAAACAAGTAAGAGCCATTAAAAAGATGTTCCACAGTATTGCAGGTGAATGATGTAAACCCTTAGAAATAAAAGATTATGAATTATAATTCTGTTAATGATGGTGCTGCAGCCTCAGAATGGGATTAGTAGGCCTAGGATTTTTATAGATTATAGGTTCAATACCATTTCACCAGTAATATTATACTAATGATTACATATGATATACACTATATTGGAACTAACGCATTTACTCTAGGCCTGTCGCGTTAGTCAATAAATCAATTAATCGCACGATAAAAAGAAAAATGAGCTCGATAATTTTTCCGGGCCGCGATAATTTCCATTTGCATGTTTTTTTGTTTTCCTCGTCTCTCTCTCTCTCTCTCTCTCTCTCTCTCTCTCTACCAAAGAGACTGGATGACCACTCTTGTTTCCTTAGCATAACGAGGAGTGAACCCGCTTGTCAGTAGCATGGTCTTTGTCTAGGGAGGCGGGACTCCTGGCGGAGAGAGAGAGAGAGAGAGACAGAGAACACAGAGAACGCTAGTTGGGTTGAGAGTTCGAGCAGGGTTTCCCGCAGCACTTTGTAGTTAAGGCGCCGTCAAAAAAAGAAGTATGAGCGATATCCACCGTGTTACTCTGCGTCCCGTTTTCTCCCTTTCATTCTAAACCACACAGTTGACAACCTGCAGGAGGAGGCGGTTGCGACAGGCTTGGATAAACGCCACGGGCTGCTTTGTACTTGTCAGTCTCGCAAGCGGTTTCAGGAAAGTGGCTGCATGTGTCCGACAACGCACAGAACATTAACCGGTACAAGCCTACAGCTGTCAGTGTGTCAAAGAGGCTCCCGGACAGTGAACTGAGACTCCGTTACCTGCTTGTCAAAAATCACCTATGAATTAGCCTGAGGTAAACGCTAGCTATCAGTAAACAAAAGTGACATGGTGGCTGGTGTGTGCGCGTGTGTGCGCGTGTGTGTCGCCCCCCGGCGAAGCTCCGACCTGCAGACAGCAGAGGAGCAAAATGAAGACTGAAAAACAGAACTATTTTGGTACAAACATTTACTCACCATGTGGCATATAGCCACATAGAAATAGATAGATATAATTTATTAATTATATATTATTTAATATTTAGTGTTTAATAAATAATTGTTAAATGTAGTACAGTCTGTAGTCTATCGCACAAACACTCCGAGGAATGCTGCAAACCATTGACAGCCAGTACGAATTGCCTGGGAAAACATACGTGTCACAAACAGCAATTCCATAACTGTACAACAGCGTGAAAGACGACATACTAAAAGGAGACATATTGAAGACATATTGTGGATATTTAAAATGTCTTCCAGTTCCGGTGTTAAATATTCTTTAGAAATAAAAGTTTATTGACCTTTGAAAAGGTGTACCTGCATTATTATGCCATTATCATTATATTAGATGAAAATGGTCTCAGAACGACAATATTATTGTTTATTGCAATCATTTCTGGGACAATTTATCGTCCAGCAAAATTTGTTATCGTGACAGGCCTAATTTACTCTAGCAGCAATTTTCTCCCACGCAAATTCTCTTTTACAGCAGCCGCTGTGTTGCTTTTTTAACTAAATACATGTTCAAACTCGCTGTATGTGTGCATGAGTATTTCTGCCCACCAGTTTGTTTGTTGTTGTTGCCATGGTGAATCGTAGTATCATGGCTCCATTCATGCTGCCTGAAACCGAAAACTCAGAGTTTTCCATCTCAGGGTAAATCAACTCAATTATCAGGGTTAGGCTCAGAGTTTGTTAAACCTCCTTCCTGAAATGGGGCCCTGCAGTGTTAACGGCTGCTTTACCTGGTCTGTGTTTGTAAACAAAAACAAAACAACAACCGAGAGGTTACACCCCTTTTTGTTGGTACAGCCTTACTTGAGTCTAAACACAGTGACTTGGGACTTGTTCAAGACGGTGAAGGTTAAGACTTGTGACTTACACGTGTGACTTAAGACCGTTACACAGCGGGGGCGTGACGAATAAGCGATGCCAATATGCAAAATAATCGGCTGTGAATATTTCACATCAAAACTATTTACACCGGCAGCGATGCAAATTTGCGACAGTTTTCAATAAAGGCTTTGGATATTCGCGCCAGCTCATCTACCATGTCAGTAGGACAGATGCTGAAGAGAGAGAGAAAGTGACGGAAGATGTGGTGTGAGCGGACGAGAAAGAGAGAGCAGTCGGAGCAGAGGAGAGTTAACATTTAGTGGTGAAGATATGAAGTGATTGTACAGCAGCTAGATTCTGCAGTTTGAGAACAAATAAATGCAGCAGCTCCTCAAAAGCACCAAAAGCTGTCTTGTCTGGTTTCCAGGCTGCTGAGTGGAGGAACGGGGGTTAGCTCTGGATACGTCCCAGGAAAAGCTGTAACACTAAGCTACTGTAAGCTATTTATTAAGATTTCCTCCAACTCTAATTGAGTATACAGTTAATACTCAATTGAATTCCCTCTGCAAAACGGTGTAGCATATTTCTCGGGCTTATTGTGAAAGGTAAAAACGGAAAGAATGTTTCTGGCATGTGCTGCCTTTGTAAAGGTTGAAAGGAGTAATAAAGTTTGCTGACGTACAGTCTGTAGTTCGGACAGCAGCCTCTGTGTTGTTGTTTGGTGATCCTCATAAGTAAACACTACAGTTCGAAAAAATATATTGACATGCAAAATAATCGTATGGGAAAAACGTCCCTGGTGTGCAACGGCCTTTAATCTCACCTCTGATATTTTTGATTAAGAGTTACTCTCCCACAAAGCCACAAACCAGAAATGTAAGATACAAACTATGATGTCATCAGGTTACTAAGCTGCTTCATAGACAATGAATGTGAAACTAATTTTGTAGAATATAAAAAAAACCCAAATGAGGTTTATTCTATGTTAGCGTTTCATTTCTGAAACACCTACCCGTTACCTCTGAACATCCCCCTGGGTGTTCTCAGTGTCATCTTTAAAATCTTTCTCAATTCATTGTTTTTGGAAAAGCTCCAGACATTATATCAGATGACATCACAAATTTGAGTTTTGGGATTTTGGAGAGAGTTTTTCATGTTCACTGACATTTTGAACACACATGTATGAATTCCCAAATTGCCCATAGTTCCCCTTTTGCTATAATGCAATGTACCATACTTTTTCTTATGGGAGCAGTTTTATGATACTTTCTGGTTATGATACATCTTAAAATCTCATACATCTCAAATAGGGATCTGCAGTGAATGGATTGGACAATGCTGTAAAATGTCAGCAGAAAAATGTATATATTTATTGCGTGTAAAAGTTGTTGATGCAAATGCACTTTTACATAGCCCTTTTGGTTTTTGTACATTCAAAACCCCCATTTACTAATGAGGAAGTTGTGAACATATATTGGATAGTAATTGTAATTACTGTCAAATAATGTTAATGAAGGTAATCCCATGTACTAAAAGTCTGTAGCTATATTGGTGTTGCTTATTATTACTGTCAAATAAAGTTTATATAAAATAAACATGTATGTGCATATAATGGAGAGTTGCTTGTTATTACTGTCAAAAAAATGTTTATATAAAGTAAACCCCCTACTTCAATGAGAAAAAGTCTGTGGATATACCAAATAGTTACTATAAAACAATGTTTATATAAAGTAACCTCATATATTAATAGTAAAGGTATGTAGATATATTGGAGAGTTGCTTTTAAATTACTATAAAACAATGTTTATATAAAGTAACCTCATATATTAATAGTAAAAGTATGTATATATTGGATAGTTGCTTATAATTACTATAAAGAACAGTTTATATAAAGTAAAACCCCATACAATGAGGTACAGTCTGTAGATATATTGGATAGTTGCTTGTTATTACTGTCAAATAATGTTTATATAAAGTGAACACCCATACAATAATGTGTATATATTGGATATTTGCTTTTTATAACTAAAAAAAAATAATGTTTATATAAAGTAAACCTCATATATTAATGGTAAACGTATGTAAATATATTGGAGAGTTGCCTTTTATAACTATAAATGAATGTTTATTTAAAGTAAACAACATACATTAATGGTAAAAGTATGTAGATATATTGGAGAGTTGCTTGTAAATACTCTCAAATATTGTTTATATAAAGTACTGACTATTATTACAATGTTTCTGGAAGGTATTATCCCATTATCTTCTCTTTTTTGTACAGTAAAAAAACAGTATTAAACAGGAATTTACCGTAAATAGATTGGATAATCATAAAATAAAACGCCTAAAGAATGGTATTTGAAAGTCATTTTACATGATTTCTGTGTGTTTTACATACAGAAATCTGTACTTTAACAGGGAGTTCTTGTGGATGGATTGAATAATCTTGTGAATTTACCAAAGAAAACCGTATGAAAACAGCAGTTTTCATTTTAAATTATGTAGTTTTAAGGTATTTCTGCAATATTTCTTAGTTTTGATAAAGATTTATACATTTGTTTAACATTCTAGAAATGTTTTATAACAAGAATTTGTTTTAATTCTACAATATTTAGACTGTAAAAATACAGAAAATATTTACAGGAAATTTCTGTATTTAAAAAAAAGAATTTTCCTGTAAAATAATGTAAGGTTTTTTACTGTCATTTGACGGTAAGTGTTTGGCAACTTTGCTGCCAGACGTTTTACGTTGCAGTGTAGCTAGCTAACAGTAGACTACAGAGAAAGTGTGATATTTTTATGTCCGTTTCAGAGCGTGTACAAAAAGGCGTCTATCAGCAGTGATTGTAGAGTGCATGTCCAAGAATAGCGCGGACACGCGCTTCACACTGCGAGTGGGCACATGCGCCACTCGGCAGGAAAGGGGGAAAGAAAAAAGAGTCTGCTGCTGTCCGGAGCGACAGAGGGAAAATATTTCAGTCAGAACCGAAATTTGCGTTCTAATCCGGTCCGAATACTTCTTCCTCTGCGTTGTTTCACAGCACTGACACGCAGAGTTGAATCAGAATATGTAAAGATGTGCATCATTTAGACAAAGCAGACAACTTTAACTACACTTTTTGCATGCCATGTTATTTCAAATTTCAGCAGTAGTGTTTTTTTATGTAGACCAACACATAATATAGCAAAGTATTTGTCAACGACTTGATGATTGACTAACTGATGATTGATGACATGACTGAGATGATTTGTGAAACAATCATTTTGAATGCTTTAGCACTGTCAGTTTATTATCAAGAATTGTCTCATGGTAAGGCAAATTCCTGTAGATCATATTATTGCCCAACTAAAAGCTACAATATTTTTACAGTATTTGTACTGCTGTTGAGATGTCTGCTTTATTTGCCTAAAATGCCATAAAAATAGGCATATGAGAGAGAGCTCATACAGTGGAAATATAGCAAAGATGAAGTCAGAGGATGGTGAAACGCCACTCTAATTTAGTTCACGAGGAGAAAAGTCCTTCACTGGTGACCTTGTAGAAAGACAGCAAGAGAGCTGAGCCAGCATCTTAAGCATTTATCACCTCCAGTGATGAGAACCTGCTATTCATTCAGGGCACAAACACACCGTTAACATGAAGGCCATTTGAATGGCAAGCTTTTTAAACCAGGTCAATGGAAAGGACTGTAAACTGCAGGTTATGTTATGGTTTTAATAGAGGGAAAACGCTGAGAGGGAGCACAGGAAAACCAATATGTACATACAGTACTGTAGCTGAGAGAGAAGCAAAGAAGAAGAGCAACACACGCAGGTTACAAGTGCTGAAGGGGGGACACACACAAGTTTCAAGATATACTTTGAAATGAAAATGTTAATTGCATTATGTCCCTGTAATTAAGTTGCTATCATCCATCACATTGCACACCAATTTGTCATTTTGAGAATGAAAAGCTAATTTTCAACTGATGAATGCACTGGTGTGGATTGTTTTTTTTTCTTTAATGACTACAAAACAATAAAAAAGGGAGACAAAAGAATTACACCCAACACATAATGCAACATATAGCAGACAGGGGAAGGGAATTAAAAAGTGGACAAAAGAAAGTAAGAGAATAAGAGGGGTGGTTAAAGAGTAGAAATATTAACTACAAAAATAGGATGTTAGAAGAACATTTAACTGAAGCTTTGACCTCATTTATTCTTATATTGGTGAATTTGTCCTGGTTCTGATAATCAGACAAAATTGCCATTTCATTCATTTAGGCTGACATTGTGTTCATGTTAGCTGATTTCTTATTGGGAGGAGATTTTTTGTTTTGTTTTGCCCTAACCAATCAGTGGATGCGTCCCATTCATAATCCCACCTACTAATTACTGATTGTTTGACTATTTTTCCAACCAGTAAAATACAATACCTTACTATACAACTTAATTAGTCCATTGTTTAAGTAAAAACAGACAGGAATAAGATATATGCACAGACAGACATTTACAAGCAAAGGAGTCGTTTAAGACTATGTCAGGCTGATGATAGTGCTATTGCTTTAGAAATAATAATAAAAAGTCATTAAAAAGAAATACTGTTAAAAATAAATGAATATGGAAGTAGTCCACATTGCAGATGGGCAAACAGATGTCAATGAGCACAACAGCAGACCCATCAGGTCTGTAACCATGCTTGCCATTTGTTTCCCCACTCTTGCCGTGTTTTGCCTGGTATGGCTCTGCTCAACTCGACTCACTTTATCGGTACCAATACTTTTCTCTCAGTGTAGGCGGGATTCTCAGCTTGACGTCAATGGACTTGGTTTGCCAAAGTCTTGGTTTTATATTGCTATGCACTTGAAATAAGGGACAATTGTGGAGTAGCAAAGGAGTGTGGAAGTGAGATGGCCAAGAAGGCTACCTATTAAATATTTGTCATTATTATGGAATTGAGCACAAGTATGTTTATGAATGACTGCAATTTTGATCCTGCAAATAAGATGAATTGGGGGTAGCAGTCAAAACCAGGCTTGCAGGAAGATTTCCAATCAGTGAGGATTGTTTTCTTGGCAGCTGTTGGAACCACGATGTATAAATCCTTAGATGTCTTATTCTGGCTGATTGTGAAAGTGTCTCTAAGTGACAGGGATATTAGGATAAAGAAAAAATAATGGTTTCTTGCTAAAAGTGTTTTGCTCGTGTTGGGTGCCGGGTGGCACAGATGTAGTAGCAGGTGTGCTTATTTCACATTCAGTTAATCTCGTTTTGCCAGTGAACTACCTGAGCAGAATTACCTTATACTGTATCATTTTTAGGATGGTGCTAAGAGTTGTATAGACAATATTCTTACAGATCTGTGTACAGAAGTCAGTACAGGAAGAGACAGACAGGTCCTGTTCACAGAAACTGATTTGTCTTATTTACATACTATTCTGTATATTTTAGACAAAGGTTTTATTGTTGATGTTACTGATCAGTTTGAGTACTAGTGGAGGAAGTTTTACCCCTTTGCTTTTATGTCAGTTGTAGCCCCTTCTTTTTTTTTTAAGATTATGTTTTGGGCATTTTTAGGCCTTTATATGACAGGACAGCTGAAGACATGAAAGGGGAGAGAGAGAGAGAGGGGGGATGACATGCAGCAAAGGGCCGCAGGTCGGAGTCGAGCCCGGGCCCGCTGCGTCGAGGAGTAAACCTCTATATATATATATATATATATATATATATATATATATATATATATATATATATATATATATATATATATATATATATATATATATATATATATGGGCGCCCGCGCTACCAACTGAGCTATCCGGGCGCCCAGTTGTAGCCCCTTCTTGAGATCAAATCTTAAAATGGAACCATAGTGTTTAAGGCGAGACACGGCAGGCAAAAACATCGTTTTTTTTCCACTGGTCAATTTTGAGATTTTGGGCTATTTGTCTTCAATAACATGTATGCTTTCAGAATTGTGGTGAAAAAAAAAGTCAAAAATACACATTTAGGTCTTTATTTTACTACACTTCGTCTGTTTGCGTCTGTAGATTTCTCCTAAATTCAACAAAAGTTGGCGTTCTAAATCATCCCGCTGCTCCGCGATCACTGTCTGCACCCTGTCATCACATATACCGTTGGAAAGCTCTCTCTCGCTCTCCTGTGCAATGCTGTCGGATCCAAATATGGTCATTTCCTTTTTATCAGCAACCAATCGTTAAAGTAAAAGGGGCGATTTAACTCTAAATGCGCAATCTCATTGGCTGATGCCAATTTCTGATTACAAACTAAGACAGCAGATGATGAAATGCCTTCACATAGTACGTTGATGTGTAAACTGTCGTTCAGAAAACAGGAGTTTTCAGACAGCGGAGAGAGAGTCTCTCTCTCTCTCTCTCTCTCTCTCTCTCTCTCTCTCTATAGGCTACATGTCATATATTAAATATGTATGTGTCACATATATTCTCTCTCTCTCTCTCTCTGCTACATGTCATATATTAAATATGTAGGTGTCACATATATATACTATTCTACTATTATTACTATACAATACTAAATAAATCTGTAATTTTGGGATCGTGGTTGTGAGTCCCTCAGGCTGTGGCAAGCAGATCCATATTTCAGGAGGAGACTCCGTTGCAAATATGCAAACATTTATTGATAAGATATAACCAGTAAGTACAACATAATTATTTGGAGATTAGAGTTCATTGTAAAGGGGTAGCTATACAAATCTAATGTTTAGGAAAACCAAACATATCCCCCAAAACTTGAAAAGAAGTTAAGTGATTAAATGACAAGAATAAACATACCTTAAATCCGCCAGAATCTGTATGGTGATACAAAACATGAATGTGTTAAATAATCAGTGAATAATTAGAGTAATAACACACTGAACCATACTAGGACATAAGTCACACCCCAAAAGGCATATAAAACAATACGTTGCTGCAAAACAAAACCTCGGCAATTCAGGCCGGAACAAACAAAAAACTTCTGCAGATATAAAAACAAAAATACTTATCAGCAATTCAGGCCGGAACAAACAAAATCTCGGCGATTCAGGCCGGAACAAAACAAACTCTCGGCGATTCAGGCCGGAACAAAACAAACTCTCGGCGATTCAGGCCGGAACAAAACAAACTCTCGGCGATTCAGGCCGGAACAAAACAAACTCTCGGCAATTCAGGCCGGAACAAAACAAACTCTCGGCGATTCAGGCAAAAACTAAAATAATCAGCAATTTAGCTGAACACGAAAATCCGGCAATCCAAGCAGGAACAACCACATACCACTGCAGTTACAACGGCACCTGTAATAAAAGGCAAAACACATACAGCAATTCAGGCTGAACATAATACAAAAACATCGGCAATACAGGCCGGAAGAAACAATTTTTCAGCAATTCAGCTGAACACGAAAATCCGGCAATCCAGGCAGGAACAACCACAGACCACTGCAGTTACAACGGCACCTGTAATAAAAGGCAAAACACATACAGCAATTCAGGCTGAACATAACATAAAACATCAGGAATTCAGGCAGGAACCAAATAGAAACAAAATAAATCTAATTTGATCAAAATAGTAAAATAATACATCAGTACCATTGAGAACCCCACCCATCCATATACCACCAACAGTTATATGCAATCTTACCACAATTAAGGTTTTTCAGGGCAAATATATGATGAGTACGCAGAGGAAGCCCATCGTCCAAGTTGTTGTAGAGAAGTACTGAGACCCCTTGACTACCAGCAGTAGTACAGCCCCTATTCTAAATGAATGACTCGTATAATGCTTTGGTGAAATGTTAGCTTTGATAAGGACTAGTTTCAAATGCTGGTTAAACCAACATTTCGACATAGGGAAATCTCCAGGAAAAACAAATAAGAGTGACAGGGTACTACTCTGAGACGTGTAAGATAGATACTTAATCATAGCTTTAAATGTGTGTCAGTGCGGGCAACAACGATTGAACCAGCGCCTCCATGTTAAGAAGGCTGAACACAAAACAAAACCTCGGCAATTCAGGCCGGAACAAACCCAGAATCTCTGCAGACTTTACTTTTAATACTTAAGTACATTTAAAATCAGGTACTATACTTTTACTAAAATAAATATATGTCTGGTTATTTGTACTGAGATTCAGTACTTCCTCCACCACTGTTCAGAGATCAATACACCACCACCAGTTATATGCACGCTTACCAGGATTATACCTAAAAGATCTCTGGGTTGCGATGACATCATGAATGTAAGAGGAGTAAACAGAGGAAGACCATATGCCGAGTTGTTGCTGAACCGAAATATAGCCTCTATAGCCGAGAAAACCTCTAGTATGAGCCTAGGCAATGAGTAGTTAATCTTAGATTAAAAGCAATGAAAAGAAGCGGTGTATCTGCGACTTAGAAGGTTAGTGTTGTAAGGAGTACTTGAATGAGGTCAAATGTCATGAGTTAGCTGCGTACAAGGTCAGTGATAACGTCACTTCATGCACTGCATAAATGAAGAGTTACAATAGAGTATTTACCCATGCTGCGAGAAAAAACAGGTTAAACATGCTGCAAAGAAGAAGCAATTTGAACGTGCAATATATGAAGTATAGCTGGCCGTGCAGCAAAGACATAGTGTAAAACATGCTCATAATGAGACATTGATATGATGAGATCTATAGGGTGTAGCAAATATGAGAATCCCATTGCAAAGATGAATTCTGTTTAAACATATTGCAGAGATTAACTGTACAACTTGCTGCTAAAATTCGATCAATAACATAAGACAATAACGACCGCCTTTTGCCCAGTAAGATGGACTATCACCACCATACTTAGGATAGGGATTCCCCCAAAACTTAACTCAGCAAAAGAAAACGAGTGCCACACATGTATTATTAATATAGTGCCTTAGTAATACCCAGATACCAATTGACATCTGGGTACAGAGAAGCCATCCGCACGATGACGATTATGCGAAGCAAGTGATTACCAACCGCAAACAAAATAATTGTGTCGACATGCCCAAAAGTAATCTTAATAAGTGATAGAAAGTGTCTGAGTAGATACACAAAATACTCACCTTCAGCGAGCATCGCAAATCTAGGTAAAAAGTAACAAAATCAGACATAGGATACCAAGAAGGATCCATGAAATAGGAAGTTGCGATGACCCCAATGCTGATAGGAGGACATGCGACCCATATGCACCATGCTGAGTTTGGCGCGCCCATGAGTAAAACAACTCACTTTAATGATGCAAGACTAACCGCCGAGGCCAGCCATGACCGAAAGTGAATACAGAGTAGTGATTAGAAACCTGGGCTGCCACCGTTTCCAACACATCTACCGGGAATCAGTCAGAATCTGATTTGCAGGACTCGCACCAATATATTGCCAACATGGAAGCTTAGTGGAAATGAACAACACACATCTTTGTAAATAGATTTAAATAAAACGTAAAACACCATGAGGCCCCCACAGATATGAGATGAAAATAAAAGGAAATAGCTGATACGAGCAATGCAGCTTGTTAGATAGTTTGTACAATATAATATATGCTGAGAATACTTGCATTGAAACACATATATGAAATATAATGAAAGTGCGCTACCCACCATGAGTGAGCATAATGCACCAACAATAGTAGCAGGCAACAACGACTAGTATATTTATGTACAAATGCAGAATATAAGATCCGTATGCATTCTGCTGACGTCAGCATGACTACTGACAAATTACACGACAGCTCCGAAGACAAATCTTAACGTGTCATTCCCTATCGAGAAAAGAATCTTACACCTGCCCAAGTATTAGAACAGTACTTAAGCCCAGACACATCACGAATATGGGACAAAAACACTTACGTACCTCCTATGCCCATTAGATGCTAACAAGCACTTACCCGCCGTAGCATTCCAGTGACTGCCATCTGACGTCACTTGACACCAATAACTTACATCTGAAGCGTTAAAGACTTAATTCGTACATTTTATCTGAAGAAACACAACAATGTATAAATGCTCCATAGCTTGTATCTCACGGTGTGCTCCATACAGACGTTTTTTTGTAAAAAGGCTACCGTTACTATAAGATAAATACTAATGTTAACTAGCATTCTAGTTAGCAACAATTACCCCTTGCCTACATTATTCCTAGCATATAACTCAATCTCCGTCTCTGCAAGATTGAAACAATTGAGTTTACTCATGCACAGCCACCAGAAGACTACAACTTCGGACAGGCTGCTCATACCACAACTACGTAGGCAAGCTCAGTTTGCAGCTGCGCTGTAGCGCTCAGCCCTAACATACTTCACTGTCACCATCCAGAGCTAATACATCCATGTTCAGAGCAACATCTGTTGAATAGCTTAATCCACCGTAATTGCGCATGTAAATGCGCACTTGAATTTTAGAACGTAGCTGAAATGATAGAGCACGCTAAAAAAGATGTCGGAAAAGATAAAAAGCAGCTTGCCTAGTGAGCCCATAGAGAAAAGACGATCCTGTCTAAGTGCACAATTAACCTTAATGCATGTATAGAAGTAAAACGACGTCCCCGGCTGTCTCTATCATAGAATTTAAGGTAAATAGGCCCCAGAGACGCAGAGGAATCTGCGGCAGAAGCTAGAGTTTAGACAGAGACCGGAACTCCAGACCACAGCAACCTAATCCGCATTATTGTTGGGCGGCAAACATGAATGAACAAAATATGCCCGATGAGATAACTTAACTTATGGAGGGGTTGGAAGATCCAGCTGAGTTGAACATGCCGGTTCCTCTGCTGTAATGAACCCGACCAAAGTACGTACAACGCCGGCGGCTGAGAGTCGCGGCTGGAGGCCAGCTGTGCAGTTCAGAGACACGGGCCGGAAAAGGTGAAGTGAAATGCTCTTAGCCTGAAATGACACACACGCCGAACCAGACGCAACACAGAAAAACACTAATGCCATAAGCCAACAACTACTTGTAGCACTCACACTCTCGTCTGAAAATACAACTGACAGAAGCAGGAGAGAGAACAGATTTAAAACATGGTAGTATGCTGTGATTGGTTAGAACATAAGTGCCCGATTCTAATTGGTATACAGAACCGTAACACCCACTGCCCAGCTGATCAGTTAAAGAGAAGAGAGACAACGTAATAGAAGTCTCCCTGACAGAATTTACGCTGAGCTACATTTAGCTGTCAGTGGAGCTGCTGTCCCTTCTCCTAGGAGAACTACCAGCTTCTCTTCTGGTGTTAACTTTGGGAAGTTTTATTTTTTGGGCTATTTTTCCAAGGTGTAAATCTCTTAGTGAAGATAGTTTTTCCCAGTGGAGGAGGAAGTGCACCTCTGTCTGACCCAGTTGGTGGTCACTGAGCCTGTATTTAGTCAGGATCTGTCTCTTCTTCGTATCTCTTGACAGTGTGAAGATACTCCGTCAAATAACAATTACCGGATGTCAAGCACATGCAGCACGGAGGCACTCAAAATGCTAACGCATGCCTCAACTTGGTCATATGGGCCCAATGTCCAAAAACAAACAAACAGTCTTTGTGGGGAAAAGCAGGGTTGAGGCTGCAGCCAGTATGGCTATTTCTACATTCAATGAGGGTGCCTCTGCCATGCTCGCTGTGATGGAGAAATTGTGGCTTCAGAGCACAGACTGTCAATGCAATGAAGGATGACGACATGGTTAGGATCTCAAAAGCCAATAGTGTCCATTCCGCCAGTGCAAAGCCAAAAAAGTGAAAAGACACCAGCAGGAGATGGAGGAGGGCCCTACATATGGTACTGGCATGGATATGTAGACTGTAAATTAACTTGGGGGAACTAGGCTGTGTAATGGTTGTGTTCTGTCAGTTCAAAGTTTGTGATGTAATGGTCTTCAGTTGAAGGCCATGTTGATGTGTTGTTTTGGATGTTATGATCAGTGATGGATGAAGCAATAATGAGTTTTGGATGTTAAACAGTGTGATACATGGATTTTTATCATATTTTGTCTGTAATTCATGGCTTTCAATAGAAATTAGTGGAATTTTGCCATAAAAATCTTTAAAGGCCTTTTTCTCAAAATGAGTTTTTTCTCACACTCCGCGTGACGATTTTCCACTTCTGTAGCACCTATATACACCAAACTTTACAGTCGTATTCCTAACTATATTCTGAAGGTTTGTCCAGAGGGATTTGTTGATATATCATTCTTGGCCTGATTTATGTGACATTTTATGCCTAAAAATAGGGCGGGAATCAATTTAAGACTATTGGCAGTATTTTCTGATTTACTGGGTAACAAAAGGAGACAGTCATAATCCCCTCTGGTAATGTCTTTTCATTGAATATATCAACAAAATGCAAAAATTATTTTGAACCTTGTTTTTTTCCCAATGGTCAGATTCGTCACGTCAAAATATATGCAAATTAGTGCATATTTAATTAGATAAAGCCTGATTAGCATATTTAAACATAAAATTACAGAAAACTCCTATTCATGTGAGTAATCAACTGGTAAAGTTGGACAATAGACCACAGAGAGAGTTGTCTAGTAGGGATAGGATGTCAGAGTTTGGCCGGTAAATGTTGCTGTTGATCAAGATGTTTGTCATGATGAAATGTCCTTTAATGTGAAAGAATACCAGGCGTTTTTGTAACTGCATTGGGCAGCAAAATAAAAACATAACTGACAGGGCAAGAATGATAAATAACTGCTCCAAAACTGGTTGGAATTTTTACATTCCCAACCACCCCTGCACAACAACACAGATAGTGCACCTACAAGTCTCTGCTGAAACAGACCAGACAGCTTTCTGAGAAGTTTACACATTTTTCAGACAGCTTTGGGCCAGATAAGACTGATGCTCAAACCACTAAACAGCAGTGCACAGAGTCATCTATGTCATAAGGAAGACCCATATACATTTAGTTTAGTATGAATTTATATTTTTGCTCCTCCTGACATACACTCAGCTCTAAAGATGCACTGTCTTAACTACTATAGGTTGCCAGAGTCAGTTAATCTTGTAGCTTAATTACTGTTTGCGCTTGTTTTGGATTTATGAGTACCCTATGACACAGCCTTGTGCAGTTTAATGAGGTTTAGCTGAATGTGCACCAAAAGTCTTGTTTAGACAAGACATCGGAGACCTCATGTAACTGCAGCCTTGAGGTGTAATTGATGTGCGGAGTTAGCTTTCTGAAACCTAAGGTGGACAAACCTGGAAATAAAAGGGCAAAGAAAACATTTAGAACTTGCTGGACGGTCCAGAAGAGACGATTGTATTAATCCCCCAAACCTCTTGGTCAGTCCAAATGATAATCTGTAACATGTTCAAAGACAAAGTCTCAACAAGAAGGAGATGCGTTTTAGACTTCTTATGAAAATAATTACCCAGTTCTTTTCACAGCAGGACCTCGGTAACTGTTTTCCATATTTGATCATTTGGTGTTTAATTGTCACTGTGTAGGCTTGTGAAACAATTAGGCTTGTGAAAACTGCATACATTTTTATCAAGTAACGGTTGATTCGTTGTTCAAAAGACAGCTTAGTGCTGCAATACAGGTTGCTAAAAGTCATCACCTGTTCATATAAACAAGATAAAAAATAAAAAATAAAAATGGAACTAATAACTAGTGAATAACACGTGTGAAAATGGTAGCTAAGTTTAACAACAACCCAAAGGAGCTCAAATTTAAACTATAATGTAAATATGAATATAAAAATAATGTAAAACACACAGTATAGTTTGGCATAGATGATAGGTCATGTGTTCAACGTCAAAAATCTATTTTTGTCTAAAGTAGCTGTTTTGAAATTTTGATTGCAGAAAAAGCACCTAAGCCAAATTAATGTAAAATCAACGTCAGCACAAAAAAAATCCCTTAAAAAGTAATAACTAAATTACTTTTCTTAGATCTAATGGTTGTAGTTGGTCCCACATGGACTTCTTAAGCAACTTTTGTCTTTAAGCTTTTTGAGTTTTATTTATTTATTTATTTATTTATTATCTGCTCTAGCTTTTCCAATGTTTAGAACACAGATATGGTAATAATAATTGTCCAAAATAATGTGAAATTTGATCTTTTTTGATACCAAATGGGGAAAATATTGCATGCATTAGTTGTGCTTATTTTGACTGGGCATGTTCATCTTGTCTCTGCTGAGATAAAATACTGTTTTCTTGTACAGAATACAGATTACTTCAAATCTTCTCAAACATGCCTCTACAATGATTCATATTTCAAAGCAGACTCAAGATGGAATACTAACTGAAATAGATTATAATGTACCGATACACTGTCCTACACTTGTCATGTTATTAATACACAATAAAGGCATACAAACGAAAGGCAGCACTCTGGTCTCTCTTTTCTCTTACTAACCACACACTATGTTCTCTGCGGTAGGCTCTCGGATTGTTTGAAAGTGAATTGGTGCAAATTAGTGTCTCATTAAACCTGACGAGCTTTACTGAGACTTAGCTTATGACCCAAGAGAAAGAGGAGGACACTGCTGACACCCACCGCACTTACAAAGGTAAGCTCACACCTGGCACAGGCGCACACAGATGGTGGGATTGTGTGTTAACAGTTGTGTGATTCTGTTAAAGGAATGCTATACATATTTGTGTTCAGACTTTTTTGTGGTTGTATTTAGGGATAGTGTGCAGGTATGTTCATGTTTCTCTTTGATGCTTTTCTCTGTTGTGTTATGTTGTTATATCGTCATAAACAGAACACTTTGGTGTTTTGGATTGTTAGCAGGTATTACAACCAACAATAGCCGTTAAAATAAAAAAATAAAAACACAAGAAGCTGTGATGGTGTAAGCATGTTGATAGAAGTGCAAGTGAGAAGATGAAATACAATCCATGAAGTCCAGTTTCAGTGATTCATCCATGAGTTTGAAAGCTTATCAAATGCCAAATCATCACACAGCAGCCAGCATTTTAGAAATACTGAAGTATACAAATCTGATTTCCCAACATGAAGAATGCAGTTCTTCACAAATGCAGTTTCAAATCGTTTTCCATACTGGCAAGAAGAAAACTGGTGGAGGAATACTGGAACCTTATTATTCATGTATTTTTGTTGCCTAAAAGTTGTCAAATGGTTTCAGCCAAGCTGCGAAATCTTGGTTAAAGCGACAATTTTTGTTGAATTTGCACTTCCCCATGTCGTCCAGGGTTCAGTAGTCTCACCTTGCCAGACCATCCTCCACAGCGCTGTGGAGGAGGGTCTGGCTAGTCCACACAGCATTCCGGGATGGGAGAAAAACGTGCTCTGGTTTATTGGCATTTCTTTAAACCAATCAAAATCGCCATGGGCAGCGCTAAGCGCTGCAGGGAGCCCCGGTGCCGCTGCAAAATAGCCTCGGGAAGGAACTTGTGTTCCGCAAGAACTCTGTAATAGTTCATTTTAGCCCGGATAAATGAAAGGTAATTGATGCTAAAAATAATTATTAGTTGCAGCCTTCCTTATGTAACATACTTTGCAGTGCTTATATTGCCAACTGAACTTCCACACAATCACAGTGAGATGGCACCACTTTGAGTCGCTGTAATATCAACACACATTTCCAAACTAAGCTCACCTTGCTCTACTCCTCCATTCCCTCCCACCTGTCTGCCAGTCGTCTTCATGCTGAGTAAATGTCCATGTAGATACCAGATCAAACACTGCCTTTGCTGCTCGCCCGCTGGCAGTACATATTCATAACAAGTCAAACACCACAACCACCGACCTTACCGCATCACGGCAGATGCTGACAATAAGGTGGCACATTTGCTTCACAGGGCTGCACTCATCTCGTCAGGAACACCAGCCGGTATCACGCCAGCGGGAAGTGTTGTTGTAGCATGACATGATAGAGGCAGTTACTAATGGTACGAGTCCCCCTACGGTGCCACATGTGGTATCTCAGGATGGAGTTTGGATCCAGATCCATGGACATCCTAGCAACGAGTCGTTGAATAATGAATGGGGAGGGGAAAGTGAGGCAGCAACTGCCAAAACAAATGATTGTGAATGCTGAGGAGGGAAAGTAAAGAAGGCAGGACTGAGAAAGACTGATAGAGGTAAAAAGAAAAAAAGTACAATGTGAGAACAGAATAAGTGAGACAGACAAGTTACTACATTTGTTTGCACTGCTGTACTGCTATGTGCAGAAAAAGGGCTATTTTGGCAGGCATTTTAATGTTATTGATTTACTGAAGTATGTATTCTTTAAATTAAAAAGTTTAAACCATTGGAAATAAAATGATTGTGGTTATGATGCGAGTTATAACAAAGGATTAAACTCGGCAAATGATTCATCCAAAGAAACTCTCAAAAAGGATACTCAAAGTGCTGGTGAATCCACAAAAGCGCAAACCGGAACATTATATGGAAGGTCAGACGTTTTAGAAGATTTATGCGAGACAGCATATCAAAAACCATCTGAGATCAGTGCGTTATTTAAAGGCTTTTGTGTTTTTCACCGCGCTACTCAGTAAACACAAGAGCATTTTCATCAGGCAGAACTATTTTCCCCTCTAAGTGAGGAAATGTGGACATGATGCGTGTGCTACCACCTTATGTTTTTATACTGCTGTGTTGTTTATCTCTGGTGTCCCCATGGTAACAATGTTTATGAAGCTGGTCTTTGCTTTTTCCTTACAGACTGTTCACCTGGAGGTGAGGTCTGTGAGGGACAGTAGTAGAGGGAAGGTGGACTGAGACGATTATTAGAATGATACGAGTTTGTACACATACAAACATTAACCCTTGTGTTGTCTTTGGGTCAAATTTGACCCGTTTTCTAAATTTCTATATCAGAAATATGGGTTTCTTTTTAACTACCTAGTTTTGATCAAAAATAACATGGATGAGTCCATACAACGCACTTCTCAAGTATAACAAAAGATCGGATCTCTACTTTCATTCACAATTTTGGGTGTTTTGTTCAATTTTTTTAACATAAAAAAAAAAAAAAGAAATTGAAATGTTTCGAAACTGAACACAACTGAACGTTGACATATACCCTTCTTTGATTACCCTTCCTTTAATATTAGTCGAAATTATTCATAATTCCTGCTTTTTTAACAAAAGAATTAGGTACAATTTCCTAAAAAGGAGGTTTATTGACCATGAATTCCAAAAATAAGTGTAAAACTATGTATGTTGGTGATGGTGTTTATACATGGTATTGAAAATAAGCATTATATGTAAAGAAAATTATAATAATAATAAAAGCGCCAAAAACATTGGAAAAAAGCGCCAAAAATGTGAGGATGATGCATGGTCGAATGGAAGACAACACAAGGATTAAGCACAGCGTTATTCATGCAGGCGTTGCATTATTTCCTCCACAGTGCAGCTGCCAAACCAAAGAGGAGAGCAGTGAAGGAAGCTGGAAGTGAGACATTACTAAATCTCAGGAGAACAGAATTTAAATTTTTAAAATGGCAGTAAAAACCGAGTTTTGGGGTCAGAGTAAGAGGCAGAGCAAAGAGCAGATTTTTCTCAACCTACATTTGTGACAAAGGGACCAGAATGCAACACAGCCAAGCCAACACACTGTCAAGATTTTAGGTAGCACGTGAAGGCAGTGAAGAAAGAGAGAGATGAAGCGAGAGTTGAAGTGACTTTGCTTTGTTGTTGCAGGACAGTGACCTATTGTTACCCAAACTCCTGGGCAGTTCAGTGCTTGTGTTTCGTTTTTTACCTTCATAGTGTTTAAATCTTTTTTTGTGGCAGCGATAGTCACTGATGTTTCCTGTTTACTGTAACGTTACAGGACTTTTTATATTGTCCACAGCAGGGAGACGTCAGGTTGGTTTTTCTCCAGAAAAATTGAATTGGTCTCAACCTTTTGCTGCAGGCATTCAAAATAAATGGAAATAAATGTGTTTTTGCTGTACTGTGTGATGAGTGACACAATGTTTGTGAATGCTCAGCAAGCGCCTCACTGGAGTCGTACTATATTTACCTCGGTTTAACTTTATCAAATCGCCTAAAAAAACGACACCAGGCTGCTACAGTATAACCATACAGACTTCTACACACATCAGACTGCTCGCTTGTAACTCAACAATTCTTGGCTGAGATGGACAACATAGCGCTGCATAAATTAGCCAGCAACTAGCGGACATTTAGCTAACGTTAGCGGCTTAATACAGACAAGTAAATTTCGGTCTGCATGCAAGTTTAAAAAAGAACAATGAACATTTGAATCCCAAAATTGAAAATCGAATACCTACACATCGAACGAATATTCAAATATTTGGATCCAACCCTAAACGTTAAGCTGTGATAGCAAAGATGTTATGAAACAGCTGCACGTTTACAATACCATCACACAAAGAGCAGCATAAGCATTTATTTGGGCTCATGTTTATGGACACCTGACAAGTCCAATATTTACTCTAATTTTATTTGTTTTTTATAAATATTGTATATATCGTTGGGGTGTGATGAGACACGAGATTGGGTTCACGAGAACAAGACAAGATTTTAACACTATTTTAAGGAAAACGTCAATCAAGAAATATGACTGGAAAAATAGTCTTTACTCAGAGAACCAAGGTTACAGCGTAACCAAGCGTTTCATTGCAGCAGTATACAAGGAAGTAGGCTGCTCTTGGGACTTATGACCATTTTAGGACGAGGGGAAAACATTTCTCTTTGTTTAATATCATTAAAAGTAAAGTTCGGTTTTGCTTTCTGCTTCAGATTCATTTTAAAAAAGAGAGAAAGAGAGCGATCTGCAGTCCATGTGTTTGTGTCAGGTGCAAGTGAGAGTGAGAGTGAGAGAGAGAGAGAGAGAGAGAGAGAGAGAGAGAGAGGCAGTACCCTATAACGTTCTAACGCTGGGTTTTACAGGCAGCATTTTACAATTGCAACTCCGCTACCGCTCTGCAAAAGTGAACTCATAGTCAACTTTGGCGAACGGGCAGGGAATCTTCTATGCTTATTTAGAGGTCCAAGCCAGACTCATCTTCAAAGCCAGATGTATTCTAAGACCAACCAGGTCAGACTCCATCTTCTGGCTGCTGCTCTGCAATTGTGACCGATATCGCGAGACAATTTTTACCTCGATGAAAAGTCTCGTCACATTTTAATCTCACGAGATCTCGTAACACCTCTAATATATAGTTATGTCTTAATGATTGGAAAGTATACTCATTTTATAATAAAACACACTGGTAGTGCATCCATATAGGCTACTGTATGTATGCAAGATAACCTATATTTGCTCATTGATCTGTTGCTAACATTAACAAACAAACCAAATGGCTGTACATGATGAAGTCGGGTCAGAGTTCAAATGATATTATATACATTTATTATGCCTTAAGGCACCATAACAGAGAATCAATCCGACTTTGGCCTCGTGGGACCAATGTCTGGGAATTCAAGTCATGCTGCCCTGCACGCAAATGTCAGTTTGACAAAAAAGCACATATTTTCCTGACACTGATGTGAGAGCCTTTCCAGCAGGACAGCAGCCATACCTGGAGACAGGTAGGGCGCCAGCGCTGGCAGGTGGAGCTGTTTAAGGGATATCTTGATATTTAAAGATTCCGTCTGGTATTTCAGCAGATTGACATTACGTTGTGCATTTTTTTCCATCTGTATTGCAAATTACAGCACCTCTTTAGACATTCTCTGCATTTTCCCCAACAAGAAGGCATTGTAGAAAAGCAACCTCTTAACTGTTTCAACAATGTGAAGCATCCTAACGTTTCGGGGTTTGTAAGGTTTGACTGATTTTTTCACAAAAACACATTGGTTTGTTAGCTTGTACAAGTCCTTACCTACACTCCCAAAATGTGACAAGTGCTTAAAGAAAATGACAAAAGACACTAACTAATTCAACTTATCCATTAAAGCAGTGGTCACTTTCCATTACAGCGGCCTTATCACCTCAGCAAACAGACTCATGAGGCCCAGAGCACACGGCTCTCAAGCGAGTCTGAACACTTGAGATCAAAAGAGCTCTTAGGGCAGCTTTCAGAGATTAAAGAGAGAAAGACAGGTAGACAAAAAGGGAGTCTAAAAGAGTCTGTCCGTCCGTTTAAAGAGGTTGTGTGATTTTTTTCAACACTGGCCAGTCAGGTTTGAGCATCCAATGCCCTAGATGTTGAGTAAACTCTTATGTTCAGGCTGCTTATCGTGGAACCTGACAAAGCCAAAAACCTCTAACACTCTGCAACTTAAAGGAGCCTGAAAATATAATGCCAATTCAAGGGCACGCACCCACGCCAGCAGTTTGACTACAACCGAAACAATTTTGTGAATTCCCAAACAAAACACCAATTTGCTATGATTTGCTTTAGCCCATCATTCAGAATTGTCTTTACATGTAATTCAGCAGAATCAGTTTCAAAATAAGTGCTCCGTTAAAGCCATTACAGTTTCAACAGAAAAAAAGAAAAACCTACTACTACTACCTGCAACCTACTGAAATGTAACCATACTTCAAATCGTCAAGTGGAACGGCCTTAGAGCAAGTCACTCTATTCTCATTATGCTCAGGATGCTGATCTTACTGTCTGCAGAGGTAGGTAAACAGAAAGAGGATTTCCTAAGCAGATCAATAAAGCATACAATTATCATTATCGTGCAAGACACAATGTTAAGCTTACTACTGATGCCAACAGCTCGCAGTTTGTACCCTGCAGCATCAAGACAGACCAATAGAATTTAAGTTAACTAGCCAGCTGACCTTTGATTGTATAACCATTACTCAATATCTGTTGAGAGCAACTAATAGCTAATGCATCGAGCAGCTCACACACACACAGACTGACTGACTGCATGTGACAGCACATTACAACGCAAACCCACACACACATGAAAATATAAACATATCATTCACACACACACACACACACACACACACACACACACACACACACTCTTGTGGCCATGATGAAATTGGTCTCCAGACAGGCTGCTGAGGTAATGGGCCATACTCCTCTTCTCCTCTCTTCCAGTTTTCTCTCCTTGCAGGCGTGAATGCAAGCCAACATCAAACCATGACTTCATGTTCTGACTTCTCCCCACCTCAGTCACTGACACAGCTCTCTATCGCTGGTACTTATCTCTGGTGATTACCGAGGCCAGGAAAAAAAGAAAAAACATATTAGGGATGTCCTAAGCTGAACTACAGGATCGGGTTAGGGGCTGATCCAGACATTTTTTGATGGCTTTGTATTGACTATATAAAGCCCCATTCATTTCCAAACCACTGTTCAATCACACTGCAAAGTAAAGTGAGCACACAAAATAATGTAACACATTCCAGCAAAAAGGTTGTTTTATTTCCATTTCTGTGGCACTTTGAGGTAGAAATGCGATACCTGAACTAGTGTATCGGTCAATACCGAGTACCGATCCGATATTTATTTATTTTACCAGCTGTATAGTACTAAACCTGTATGGATGTGATATGATTGCTTTTTTTATTATCTTGTTTGACAGTCATTCCTGAAAAATAAACATAAATAAATCAATCTGGGAAAAAAATCATTCCAAAACTGTGCAGCCACAATTTAGTAACTTTAAAGAGTACAAACAGTATAAACAGTAGTGAAACTGAAATCGGCAACACTAGTGCCACCCCTTGAAACTGAAGCTTTGCATACTGTACACATCGCTGTTTTACTGGTGGGATTTTACATTGTGAAATTGTGAAATCGCTGACATTTTGCCAACATTAGCTCTGACTGCTCATTCCACGCATGGATGTATAATAAGAATGATTACACTCCATTACGCTCTCCACAGCAGAGCAAACCGAAAATCAATTCTTCTTCGCCATTCTAAAAACAGTAGCTGCTGGCAGCAACTTGCTGTGTAACCTACTGATGACTTGATTTCTAGTTTGGTCTGCTAGCAGAGAGCTAACATTAGCAAGCAGCTGTTTTATCTGGTTTTTGTTCATTACTGAGCATAAAGAAATTCTGTCTAAATGCCGATCCATAAAGACTTGTCTCTCCATAAAAACTAGGATAACTTATCTGACATACTATATCATTGAGCCTACTAGAGCTATTTAGTTGTGAAACATAAATAAGTTGCTTGGAATCCACTGTGCAAACCAAAGAATCTCAGTACTTTTTGGGAACCGAACGATATATATTAATATAATGCATAAATTGGCACTAGCATCGAAGAAAGTCTGAAACAAGCTAATTTAGTCAACAACGTAGGCACATCTGTCACAAAAGCCACCATGTTGACTGCTAAGTTCATACCGTCTTAGTCAGAAGAGGAGCTCTGCATTCACTGGCTCGTAGTTTTACTGTTTAGTCCCTACGCTTCATGGAAAGCTCATGTCAAGGCAAAAGATTGCATTGCATTTTGTATAGGCATGGGCCGGTTTTCAGTTTCAAGGTATGAAAAAGTCACGGTTTCAAAACCACTAAAGGTATGAGCTGTTTTTTATGAGTGGTCAAGGACAGAAAGTGCAGATTAGTAATCTGTCTCCCTGCCAGTGTGCAGTGTGTTTAAAAATAAAATACATTGTGTTCAATGGAAAAAAGTTTTTGTTTTTTACCCAGACATTTAAAAATATTATTAATAATTATACACTTTAAAGCTGAAATATACATACTATGAAACCTTGATATTTTTCCTCAAGGTTATCATACCGTCAGAATTTTATACCAGCCCATGCCTAATTGTGTAGACTAGTAGTTATTTTCCTACTGAGTCAAGTGTGCAAGACCATTTGACATTTGTGATTAAAGCTCTGAAAATGGATGAAGGACTTTTTTTTCTGTTGGACAGGAAACAAACCGCATTACTTTGTTTTAACACGTCAACCACATTAATCATTTCATGAATCTCTAAGCCAATAATCTTCAGTACAGCACAAAATCAGCATCAGTTGTTTGAGGGTGAGAAAAACCCTTGAGGGGAAAATTACTGCTCCTTTAAGCCTCACCATAACGCACACTTTATCATCAGCCTACCATAATCCACCACTGCAGAAAGCTGCAATGTCTACCACATAAGCACCATCCACACTGAGCTGTCTGTCTGTGGCTGCACTCCAGCTTTTCCTCCAAACTGGTTAAATAGCACAGGTTGCCGCTGCCTCTCCGGGGCGTTTTAGAGAGGCAGGCTTGTGGGTGGCAGCGGTGCTTTGCATGCCCTTTAAAGAGACTCAGACATTGTGTCTGCCGGGAATGGAAAATGCCATGGTAAGGCCACATTAGTGATTAATACAGTACATCTACTAAAACCTAATGTGACGCATTAGGTTTTCAAATGTTGAGAAATGAATCTGTAAGTGATAAAATGCAGCTGTAGTGGCCAGGGGAGGAGGAGGGGGAGGACAGATTAGAAAGCACACAATCCTGCCTGATGGGCGACCGGCAGTAGCCTTGTGCTGCTCTGCTGGCGAGAGCGAGTAAAATCAAGCCATGCAATAATCAGCCAGTGGAGTGCTGGCTGATTAAGGCCACAGATTGTGTGTAATGGCTAATTACTTTGTTGCTGTATTTGCGGTGTTGTTCCAACAAGGCTCTGGTCAGAGGAATAGACAAGTGGCTAATTAGTGTCTTTGTGATACAGAGCTCAGGGTCTGGCTGCTAATATCAGGTTTCACATTAAGGCTGAGAGGGTGATAGGGTCCTCCTTCGCCTGCAGTGCCCCAGGGGTATTTTTTGTGTGTGTGTGTGTGTGTGTGTGTGTGTGTGTGTGTGTGTGTGTGTGTGTGTGTGTGTGTGTGTGTGTATATATGTGTGTGTATATATATACACACACATATATACACACACACACACACACACACACACACACACACACACACACACACTGAAGACCCACTGAATATAAATACCCACTGAATAAAAAACACAAGTTAAGTAAAACCCTGTATTTCTCAAATTTAAGTTGTATTGAAAACATTTCAAATAATATCCGAACAGTACATCATAGAAGTCGTTCAGAGCGTAAAATGGTGAAAATGTGCACACCGATGCTGCCGTTTCCCTCTCTGCTCCAGTTCCATCAGTCACATCACACTGACTCCTGTGTCCCACAATCCTCCCTACGGTCATTCATCACAATGTCAGTCAAACGCTGACTCGGATCCCTGGAGTGTCATGGTAATGTTGTTCCTCCGTGTGTGTGTGTGTGTGTGTGTGTGTGTGTGTGTGTGTGTGTGTGTGTGTGTGTGTAGGGCTGGGACGGTATGGATATTTTCTTACCGCGGTTGAAAAGAAAGAAAGTCCCACGGTATGGCGGTTAACCGCAACCCCCTTACAAGAGTAGCATAAGTTAGAGCAAGAATGGCGGGGTGCCTTAAGTGAGTGAGCCTGTGTGAGCGCACAAGGAGAGCAAGCGGTAACGGAGAGTAGCGTATGAGTGCCGCTGTGAGGAAAAGCAAGAGGAAAAAGAGATAGCAAAGATGATGTAAATTGAGTTAAAAGTGAACAATAAAACAACAAGCTAGAGCTTCTCAAGACACGGTGGCTTTTAGGGGTGTGCAAAAAAATCGATTCGTATTCGAATCGCGATTCAAGCTCTACCGATTCAAAATCGATTCATAGAATTCCAAAAATCGATTAACATTAAAAAAAAATAATAATAATAATAATAATTGTATGTCTACTGCAATCACATGATAGATAGATAGATACTTTATTAATGCCCAAGGCGAAATCCAAGGTCCCAGTAGCTTACAGACATCACACACACAA